>NC_041016.1:41664021-41956521 GCF_004193775.1 Glycine soja | reverse complement strand
GAATTTTTGAAAATAATTCCCAAGAGTCACAACTGTTCAAAAAGTTTTTGAATGACCATCAAAGGCCTATAAATAGGTGACTTGGGGTACAAAATTCCTTAGAGTTTTTCTGAACAACATTGTCTTATCCTCTCAAAACAAAATTGTCTTATAACTCTCAAAATATTTCTTGGCCAAAATACTTGCAAACTCAACAAGGAATCTTGATCGATCTTCAATTGTAATATCCTTCTCTTAAAGAGAGAAAATTCTTCTTCTTATTCTTATTCAATGAGATCTGTTTAAGAGACCAAGGGTCTCTTAAGTTGTAAGGTTATTTGAACACAAGGGAAGGGTTGTCCCTACGTGGTTCAAAATTTTCTAAAAGGATTTTACAAGATAGTGGAAATCTCAAGCGGGTTGCTTGGGGACTGGACGTAGGCATAGGGCGTGACTAAACCAGTATAAAAACTGAGTTTGCATTCTCTCTTCCCTTAAACTTCTTTTTATTATTGTAGTTTATCTTTTATTTAAAGAAGTTTATTTTAAATTATTCTTTGAGTAATTTATATTAAGGGTGCATTGTTAATCTAAAAGAGAGTTAAAATTTTAATTAGGAAAAGTTTTGTATCTTAATTCAACCCCCCTTCTTAAGATACTGAGGTCACTTGTCTAACAGAATCTTGATGATAAGATTGTACTCTCTTATCAAGTTGTTACAAGGCAATTGCACGTGATTAACAAAGTTGCTATGTTGTTACAACAACCCCGACAAAGGAGGAACCAAGGTTTCCATCCATCACTATAAATAATAGTTTCTACATTCTCTCCAACTCACTTTTTCCCTCATTCTCAACTCACTCAAACACTTAATTGAGCATCAGATGAAGGATACCTGCGAGTCCACCATCAAGGGAATCACTAGAGTGTATTATGACAGCAGACAATCCTGACGTCAAATTGGCTCCAAATTTTAGTAAGTACATTTGGTGCCCACTGTGGAGCCATGGTAAAAATCTCCCTTCGGCCACCTGTACTTATGGTCAGCACATGATTTGGTCTCAGGAGAGTGACACCCCCTGAAAATTCCAACCCACTTCCGATGGCCACCATGACAGACAAAGATGCACTCCACTAACTCTAAGCCCACATCATAGAGATAGAAAGACGCCATGAGGAAGAGCTCAGAAAATTGAAAGTTGACCATGATGAACTAGATGCTCGTGTTAGATGTCCTCAATGATACGATCACTTCGCTCACACAATTCACGAGCACACCCAATGTGAATTGCACCCTTGACAGACCAACAATACCATGATGGCACAACACCTCGAACGTACACTGATATGAAGGGCGGATGGCATCCTTTTGTCGATCGAATCATGGAGGCCGACTTACCTCTTGGTTGGAAACCGCTCAACCTAGAACATTATGACGGGACCACCAACCTGGATAAACACCTGGATATGTTCCTCGGCCTGGATAACCTCTATACTAATGATGACATGATCTTATGTCGGGTCTTCCCTACGTCCCTTAAGGAGTGATGTTGACATGGTTTAAAGGACTCCCTCCCTGGTCTATTGACAGTTTTGACACCCTTATCAACCGCTTTAACTTTCAATATGCAATGAGTTGATCGTACCTCCCAACTTTTGCTGCTCTAGCTAGTCTACAACAGGAAGACGACGAGTCACTCTGCAAATTTATAGACAGATTTGGTCGCCTCGTTGTCCAAATCAGGAATCTCAATCCCGAGGTCACGCTACATTTCATGTTGCTCACCTTATGACCTAACAAGTTTGTTGGCAGTCTATGCAAGAAACCTCCTAGCAGCATGGACATGTTTCGAGAATGAGCCAAGGGCTATATTCAGATGGAAGAAGGTTGTGGTTCTGAAATGATGTTTGACAGGCTGGACAAAAGTGTGAGAAAAGAGAAACTAGCCCTAGGATCAACTCACACAAGTCGAACAAGAGACAAAAATAGGACACGCGTTAGCCTCTTCCAAGGGGAGCAAGGTACAAGCGGTATACACCCTTGACGACAAATTGAGCCACCATCCTCAAAGAAGCCTTTAATGCGGAGATATCCATACAATTACCCCCTATACCTCCTCCCAGACCTGGTCTAGATGGAATTAAGCACTGTAGCTACCATCGCAACCATGGCCACAACACTAAAGACTATTGGGCCCTCAAGGACAAGATCAAGAAACTTATATAGGCAAGTCACCTAGCCCAACTTGTTGAAAAACCCAATAATAGTCAAAGAGGCCGGTCTAAGGGGCACAATGAGAACCATCACAGGAGAAGAGATATCGATAGAAGGGGATACAAAATAAAGGATAGAGGGAGGCAAAGGTATCACCTACAAAGGCGTGACCTCCAACCCCAACAAGAGCAAAAAGATGAACCCACTCAATAGATTAAAGGTGTTATCAACATTATTGTGAACGGATTTTCCTATGGAGGACTATCTAGCTAGTCCCAGAAGCGTCATCTCCATGCCATCAAAGATCTTGATGTCACTATGTCAACATACAATCACTGAGAAGTCTTCCTCCCATAGCCTTCACCAACAGAGATTTCAAAGGCATCAACCCCATTAACCAAGACAACCATATGGTTGTCTCTATTGTCATTGCTAACTTCATGGCGTCTAAAGTCCTTATCTACCAAGGAAGTTCCATAGACATACTCTATTAGAAGACATTTCAAAGGCTTGAAATCTCACCCACCATAATTCAACCAAACTACGGACCACTCCTAGGTTACCCTGGGAAGAGAGTGGAAACCAGAGGTTACATGGACCTGATGACCACCTTCTGTCTGGGCAAGCTCTCATGGAGTTTCACTATAAGATATTTGGTTGTTGATGCAAACACTTCTTATTTTGCTTTGATTGGGAGGAAAACATTGAATGAGCTCGAAGCCATAGTCTCTACACCACATCTCAAGATGAAGATCCCTACCTTGATTGGAGAAATTGTCATTATCAAGGTAGGCCAGAAGCAAGCCCAACAATGCTATGCTGTGAGCCTAAAGGTGGCCTCTTATCCTCCCATCAGAGAGTCAAGCAAGCCTCATTCCCCCTTTGGTGGCAGCAATAGTCAAGTCATGAGATTGTCGAAGAATTCCCCATAAGGACCCTAACCGTCTACGAGACAACCAGGGGAAATCTTGATGACACATTTGACGTAGATCCTGGGGATGACACCATCGACAAAGGCCTAAAACCAATAAAAGATATTTTTATGCTATAACTTGGACCTAAACTCGGATAATTCACGTAGCTCAACAAAGATCTCACCAGCCACGAGCACAAACATATAGCTGAAGTTCTACTAAGGAACACAGATTTGTTTGTCGAGTAAACATCTGATATGTCAGGCATCCATCCCAGCATCCTATGCCATAAATTGGGCATCCTTCCTTAAGCCAAACAAGTCTCACAAAAGAAGAGGAAGATGGGAGAAAACTACATAAGGTGGTTAGAGAAGAGATTGACGAGCCGCTTAAAGCCTAGTTTATTAGAGAAGTCAGATACTTGACCTAGCTGGCCAACATAGTCATGGTGAGAAAGGCCAATGGGAAATGGCGCATTTGCACTGACTACATCATCCTTAACAAAGTGTGTCCCAAAGATACGTATCCTCTGCCTAGCATCGACAAGCCTATGGACAACGCATTTGGCTTCCAGTTGTTGAGCTTCCTAGACTCTTATTTAGGGTACAACAAAATCAAGATGCACCCCCTGATAACTTCTAATTAGGAGTATATTTTGAGGGTTAAATTATATAGGAATTTGTAATTTTTCTCTCTTAATTTTTCCGTTTTGAGCAAATAATTGTTAAATTAATATCATTTAAGTTTTTGTGCAGAGAATACTAAAAGTAATGAATTAATGAAGCTTAGTGATTAAAATAAAGCCCAAAAAAGAAAGAATAATTTAGGAAATCAGAGCTAATTAACGAAAGTAAGCTATTGAGGAAAGAAGGGCTAATTGAGGAAAGCAATACTAATTAAGGGAAGAAGATTAATTAAGGAAAGCAAGATGATTGAGGAAAACATGGTTAATTAAGGAAAAAAGACTAATTAAGGAAAGAATAATTAATTAAGGAAAGTAAAGTCGGGCTTAGTGTAAGAAGCTCGCTAATATGCACCTATAAAAGAAGAAGAAAGAATAAGGAAAAAACACACAGGATTTCCAACAAAATACAATTTCTTATAGAAGGCGAAGGCTAGAAGAAGGAGAAGCAAGCATTGGGAGTCATTCCTTCCCTTCATTCCCTTTTTTATCTTTTCCTCCTTTACTAAATATTTCCCTCTTGCAATTGTAAAGCCTCCATGACAATAAGAGGCTAAACCCCCTTTGTTGGGAACTTGGCAACAACCTACTCTTTATGTAATTTCTCTTCCAGTCTATTTATGAATATTACATTTGTTTTATCTTTTCCCATGCTTAATATTATTGCTTGTGGCTTGACCACCCATTTGCATGGTAAGTTTTAGGGGTAGCATTGGGAAATGTTATTTTCTAATAGAACTGGGAAATGATATCTAAATAAAGTCATCACTAGGGATGGTTGATATTTGTTTATCCTGATATACATCTTTATTCTTAACGCAATTTACTATTTTAGCTCTACACAGGGATTTGGGTAAGAAAATAGATAAATAAGGCTCTTTCGTTTGGGGGACCAAATTTAGACTATACTAGTAGATGGAGGTATAAATTGGGATAATTATAAATAGAGAAAAATCGTTAACATTACATCAAAGAGTAGCTCTGGTAGGCTAAGTTCCCAACATTCTCATCTTCTGAATTTCCTTCAACAATAATATTGGAATTTACTATTTTGTCTTTAATTAATTAATTTAAATTCTTGTTTAATTTCTTTTTCTAGTTTGATTTAATTTTTAGCAATTTATTTTACTATTTTCTATTACCTTTTCCAAATCTTTTTTCTTAATTAAATATTCATCAGCCTAAGTACAAACAAAGTCAGGGCCAATTTAAACTTTACTACTTAGGACGAATTGGTGCACTTGACAATCCATCAACAACCCCTAGATGAAGAAAAAACTGCCTTCATCACTGGAGATACCAATTTCTGTTACAAGGTCATGCCTTTTGGACTCAAGAATGTCGGGGCCACATACCAGAGGCTCATGGACCAGGTTTTCAAACATCTTATAGGTTGAAATGTCGAGGTTTATATGGATGACATGGTCATCAAGTCTCACAGTGCGGCCTAACATGTAGCAGACTTAGAGGAAGTATTCAGAGAAGTTCATAAATATGACATGCACCTCAACCCTAAAAATGCACCTTTGGGGTTAGCGGGGGAAAATTTTTGGGGTTCATGATCACCCACAGTGGAATCGAAGCTAACCCTAACAAGTGTACAACGATACTGGATACCAATGTCGAAGAAGTTCAGAAGCTAAATGGTAGATTGGCGTCTTTCTCAAGGTTCCTCCCAAAACTCGCTGAAAAAACAAAGCCTTTCTATAGGCTACTCAAAAAAATTGAACTATTCTCATGAGACAAGGCTTTTAAGTAAGCTTTCTTAGGTTTGAAGAAAACTATTGCAACACCGCCAGTTCTAAGTTGACCCAAGCCTAAAGCACCGCTGATTCTCTACCTTTCAGTAGTAGAAGAAGCCACCAGTTTAGCACTCGTCCAAGAAAAAGGAAAGCACCAAACACCCATCTACTTTGTTAGCCGCATCCTTCATGATGCTGAGAAGATGTACCAAATTATCGAGAAAGTAGGGTTAGCACTCAGGGAGAAAAGAATAACTTCATCAAAGTATGGTGTCAAGACACTACAAAATCAAGATATATAATTCCATTAATATAGTTTATATAGATATTATATCCAAGACATTTTTGTTGTATGTCAAAATGCTCCTTAATCCCTATTCTATATATCATACTCATATAGAACATATATTAGTCACTATCATTATATAGTATTTGTTGTCCTTTTGACAAAACTTAACATAATGGAGTGTAATTTACTCAATAATAAATCACAAAATGATGTTCTAGTATGGAACATAAGTTGAAGATGAAATGAGCTTACGAGAAGAAAGATATACGCCTCCTAGCATCTAAGTTGGAGAAAACATTCATAGTTGACTCCTTGATAGTAAGCAGCAAAATGAAAAATTTTTATCTGCAAAAACAACAAACCAATAAATGAATAAACCATATCAACATAAGGAATAAGAAGACTAACAAACATGTAATAGAATTACACAGACATCCAAAATCTCGATAAAATGAGGTTGAGAGAAAACATATAACTTTTATGTTCCTTAATGATAAATTTTTTTTTACTGTGAAACTAACTTTCTCTGTCTAGGCATCAATATTTGTTTTGATAGGAAATTGAAGTTTGCCAAAAACCATATACTATTTTTTGAGGGGTGTGAACCTTTCATCTTTTCCGTAAGACCCACCATGGCTTGAATCTAGCAAACTACAAGAGAATGATAATGAATCCAAAATTTATCAAATTAGCAAGGGATACAAAAATTTTAAAGGACTTACCACTCAATGTCTTCATCCATTATGTCTTTGCTCACAATCTCCAGCATGTCAAGCAAGAAAATCACAATTGAATCCTTGTCCTCCTCTTTGTTCTCCAACTGAATAAATAACAAAAAAAATTGGTTGAAATTCACACTTGATCATTTTCTATACCTAGTGGCTAGTACAAGTTCATTTTCTATAAAAATCCTTTACCATATTCAAACAATTGGGATAAACTTAGTTCTATAAAATTCATTTACCATATTCAAACACTTTTCTGTACCTAGTGGCTAGTACAAGATTTTTTTTTTGTAAAATTCTTTTACCATATTCAAACAATTTTTTGTACCTAGTGGCAAGTACAAGATTTTTTTTCTGTAAAATTATTTTACCATATTCAAACAATTTTTTGTACCTAGTACAAGATCATTTTCCTAGGCATCATATTTGAGACACAAGAATGAAGAATAAATAGCCAACGACTTACATAGAAAATTTCAGCTCACATAACTCATAGGCATTAAGCAAAACCTTTTAGAAGATGGAAATTAATAAGAAGCCATATCAAAATCAGTTAGTCTAACACAGGTTTAAAATTACTACCTTATCTCAATCGCCATTATTGCATTGCTTCTGACTGTTGGAAGAGAATAATTCAGTGAAAATTCCTGAAAAAATGAAATATAACTCATCATTTGTAATTTTAATTTTAGGTAGCTCATGAAGAAAACAAAATATCATGAATGAATTGAAAAAAGCCCCAACTTGATTACAGATTTCACATATTGTATTTCCTTTCTTATTGCACCATCTTTGGATACACTTCCTATGAGCAAACTGTACGCCAAGAAATAGTGAGCAAACAAGTTCATAATGAATCACCAAAAATCTTCACTGAACTCCAAACCCTCTTCCTCTTGTACAGATGCAACTATGCAAGTGATGCAACATGAGTTAACATGAGATGAATCAATGTACCATGATTGTGAATAATTGAAATGCTTTCAAAAATGACAATTCAACTAATTCAATAAGCCATAGCATTGAGACAAGTAAAGACACTACATGCCTGCAAATCCATGCTACTTAAAAGGCAGGGGGCATGACAAGTAAAAACAAAATACCAATACAGGGAAGGGTATAAACTCATAGTCCTATAAGTTGCTCACTAAAATTAAAACGTTCTTACTTTTGACTTGGCCCTATAAAAGCCTTTTTGGATACTACAACAAAATATATTAGACAGAAGGAAACATTAAGAACAATGAGAAATAAGTTGTAATGTACTCACTTAATATATGCCATTGGTGCAACATCACCCACTCAAATGTGTCTGAAGCAATCTGGTATATCCTCTAGCTCTATCCCTACACAACATAATGTCTAGTCAGTGTTACAACCTTACTATCATAAACTAACAACTTAAACTATATCTTGTTTATTACTTACTTGTACCAATAAGCCAGTTCTGTAAACAACTTGTGAAGGACTTCATTTCCTTGCACAAAACTAGCAGCACATTGGGATCCCTAAAACAATTTACAATGTATTGTAAACTATAGGCCAATCGCAGTAATCAAGCTAAATGAAAAAAGAATTGGCTACTCTGCCAAGTTCATTCTTAAGGCCAAGGTGAAAACACATGTCCACATTTATGTGTTTCGAGTGAATTGTATTCTAACAAGCATATTGACACTAGCAATCATATCAAGGCATAATAGCTCATATTAAGAACCGAAAACATATACATCATACAGGAACAAGTTCGCTGCACAATATAAAGTTTCACAAAATCAAATGTATTAAAGAAAACACAAATGAGGACTCTCACCCCCAAATTAAAAATTATAAAGAAATGCATACAAATGAACCTCCTTACCAAGTTGTACCATATTATCTATGAGTCTTTTGATCTCTTTCGTCTGCGACCAAATTACAAACACCATATATACAATTTGATATTGACAAAGTGGTAAACAACGCCACTTTGATTGATTACCTTGGCAACAGTAGTTTTGATGTGCTCGTGCTTCACCAATTGTGACACCATGGTTCTATATAAATGAGAACACAAGAATTAACACCTTTGTAAACCAAAAAAGAATGATTTGAAAGTATTATCTTTTAATTAACCTGAGCATGGACATTCAATTACTAAGGGTCAACCTAATTTCCTGAACTTTGTCAGTTTCGCACAAACCCTAACTAGTTACCATTGCACTTTGCACACATATATGGTTGAAGCTAGGAACACACAATGGAGAAGTTAGGTGTTCGTCCCTCGGCAAGTGTACCGATTCGTACAAGTAGTATATAAAATGGTAAAACCGAGTATCGTATCTACAGGGAATTTGTTTCACCTAGACTATGTATATTCAATATGTAAACACTTTTAAAGCTTGAAATAAAATAAATATTGAATGGTGGATTAAGTTCTGCACTATTGAACTACTTAGACAATATTAAAATACTCAAAGCTATAAAATATGACAACTATCTCTTGTTGTATAAAAGGTTTTTCTCTATTTTAAAGCATTGGGGAGTTCCTACTGAAATATCTCTTGCTGTATAAAAGGTTTTTCTCTATTTAATGTTATCCTAGTGTTCTTACATCAAGAAAATACTTAGACCATGATTCCTCATATGAATGAGCCTAACTCTCTTAGCTTTTGTTCTTGATTCCTCAACAAACTTGCTCTAACAGAGTTGCACTAAGCATACAATGTAACTAAATTATACTTGACCACTTCACTACATTCCTAGACATACAGATTTCTAGCTTGCTCTATCAATTTCTAAGGTTTTAAAGCATTTTCCAATACTAAAAAGCCTAACTACACATACAAATGGGTGATCAAGCCACAAGCATGTAAAATAAGCATAGATAGAAGCAAAGAACACACCAGAAAATAACATTAAATAGATAGTAAGAGTATTACACCAAGAGTTTCAGTAGTTACTCCCCAATAAAGAGGTTCTAGCCTTCCATTACAAGCAAAACTTCAAAATACAAGAAAGAAACTATTTTTGGTGAAAGAAAATGGAAGAAGATGATGGAGAATGTCTTCTCCAGCCTCTCAACCCTAAATCTCTCTATTTTTCACGAAGCTAGGCTCTCCTTGTTGCTCTTGATCGGTTGTGCCTTTTGAGTTCCACCAATCTCAATGTTTTAAAGGCTCTTGGACTTTTCAGCTTCCGAAAGCTCGCTCAACGAGCATGTCTCGCTGAGAGAGAGTAAGTGAAAATCCGCTAAGCGAGCTTGGGCGCACTAAGCGTGAGAAGAGACAACATCCTCACTAGGCAGGCTGGTTGTGCGCTGGGCGCACAGATCTCTGACTTATCCTCTTCTAGGGTTTTCCATCCGCTAAGCAAGCTGGATGCCTCGCTGAGCCAAACTGCCTCGCTAAGCGAGTCATCAGTAGCTTTTACCTTCTCTTCTTTGGCCTAAAAACTGAGTTGGATTCAATATTAGGTCACAAAAATGGAGTTTCTACTCTATGAAATCACACAATAAAGAAAATATGTATAATTTCTACAAAAAGAACCATAAATTGGAGGCACATTGCTATTTCCTTACAAATTTTCAATACCAAACTAACTTATGAATAGCAACTAACAACAAGAAGGTTGATGCTAACAAGGAGGAGGTGGAGGAATAGGATATGGTGGGGGAGAAGGAGGAGGAGGGACATTTGGGGTTGAGGAATTGGTCGAGGGGTGTTTGGCTTCTCCCACGAAGACACGATATTATGGAGCACTGGTGTCTTCTAGTTCAGGATTCCAAACCTGCACCTTTTCTCTTCCAATTCTCTCACTCTCATTTTTTTGACAGCGGCTAAGAAAACGAAAAAACATTAGAATGACAACATCCTTTTTTATTAAAATCGATGTTAACCGATAAATCACAACATCAGTTTTTCATAAAATTGATGTTAAGGGATAAAATACAACATCAATTGTATAAGAACCGATGTTAATATTTTACTATCAACATTGGTTTTTTAAAATCAATGTTAATATTTCTCTATCAACATTGATTTTTAAAAATGATGTTAACATTTCGCTATCAACATCTGGTTTTTAAAACAGATGTTAACAATGACATTTTATTTACAAAAATACCATTGCGCATTTTGTAATATCAGTTTTTGTCAAAACTTATATTAATTGGGCAATGTTGAATCTCTTTTTTATAGTAGTGGACTCGTCAGCATGTTGGTTACAAAGGATACCTAGATAATGACACATTGGGTTTTTGGGAATGTTGTAGCTTAAAGAATGTTATGTAGGTCTGGTGTGGAAAATGATGATGATGCATCACTTTCTTTATTTTAGAGACACATGACATCCTACTTAACACTTAGAGACACGTGTCAACCCTCCACGTCAGTCTTGCTACAAGAGCGCGGACACCTGATCCTTTGCAGTCGGACTCCCCAAGAAACAAGTTATCTCTAACCTGACTAATATTCAAATATAATTGAATATATTATCTATTGGCAGATATTAAATTATTACTTGGAGAAAAAATAAATTATCGTAAAATTCAACAGACTTACTAAGTTTAAAGAAAACATGTATTCGTTAAAAATATAATATTTAACATTATATTTCAATTTTAATATTTATATATTTGTTTCACTATTAAAAATATTTAAAATGGATAATTTTATTTATCTGTATTTATTTTTCAAAAGATATTAGATCATCATTATTATTTGAATGAATAATAAATTTTAATATACTCAATTTTTAAGATAAAATTCACTTAATTAAAAATATAATTATCAAATTTATCATTAATAATATAATTATGTTTAACTTAGCACCAAATATTTAAAAATTGTTTTTTTGTTTATATAAATAAATATAAAATAATATATATATATATATATATATATATATATATATATATATATATATATATATATATACTATTTTTTTAAAACAAAAATCGTGCAACGCATGGGTTGAACGGCTAGTTGTTCTTAATACATATACATGTAAAGTTCACTTGAAGTGTTAATAGCTGTTGATAAAAACACTTAAATTCACAATAATCATTGAATTGAATTGAATAGATTTGGTTTAATCGGTTTTAACATTAATGGACGTACGATTAAATGATTCACATTCATGCTTTTTAATACACAATTTAGACACATGAAATATTTCTATTCTATGATAATATTTTCTATTAATTTCTATTTTTATAATTTAGATATCATAATAATTTGATTTAACTTAATTCAATATACTTAAAATTTAGATGTTACAATTTAGTATACTTTGTTTTTTAGTTTAATTTTAGTTCATTCTTAAATACTAGCATTATAGAAATAATAATAATAATAATCTCATTTTCCAACTTTTTCTTATTATTCTCCAACACGTGTAGTGTAGAGCATATGAATATATTATATTAAGTGCTTCATTCTTTGAATATTAGACAATATGTACATGCTAATCTAAGACATCAACTTCAGTCACCTTTGTTACCAATTTTCCATGGAATATCTACATTGAATAAAAATCCAACTATATATGGCTTAGACTGTATTGTCTTCTGCGAAGGTAAGAGAATATAGTACTGTGCGAAGGTAAGAGAATATAGCACTGTGCGAAGGTAAGAGAATTATGTGTTAGCTGAAAATATAAGCCATATATTTCAAACTCATTTCTTGAACATATATATGACTTTTGAATTTTGAATAAGTCATTACAAAAAAACAAACACTTGTATTATTTTCTTCTTAAAAAAGCTTGTATGTATATTTTGTTTTCAATCTTAACTTACACGGAAAAGCATTGATTTTTTTATCAACTACTAAAATCATTAATAGTCTGGTCTTACACTATCTTACTTTTTAACGCCATACTTTACTTTGTCTTTGCTTGGTGAGCATTCCCTTTTTTCTATCAACCAATTTTTTAATCTTTCTACCACTGAAAATTTAGAAACATGATTGTCCAAACTTGATTTTTTCTTGAATGGGTTCAATAGTACTTTCTGCAAATTGTGAAGATGTATCTAATTGTTATTTAATAGGTAGTCCATTACCAATTAATTAAAGGATATATCTTGACAATTTGCAATAGATACTATTGAACCCAATAAAAAAAGAATCAAGTTAGAGAAATCAAGTTCTCAAATTTTGAGTAATAGAAAGATTAAAAAATTGAGTAATAGAAAAGAGGAAATACTCACAAAACAAAGACACAACAAAACATGACATTAAAAAGCAAGATAGTATAAGATTAGACTATCAATGATTTTAGTGGTTCACAACAAAAAAAATCAATGTTTTTAATGTAAGATAAGATTGAACACAAAATATACATGCATGCTAATAAGAAAATACTACTATTGTAATGACTTATTCAAAATTGAAGTCATATATATGTTCAAGAAATGAGTTTGAAATATATATATATATATATATAGCAAGAAAGCAAAAATGGCTCAAGCTGTTGCCGCCGTAGATAACCAAGTGCATAATTTTAACATTTAAAACATAAAGTATTCTATATAATTTATACCTATATCCTACATATTACATAAGTTGAAGAATAAGATGATATTTTGGGAAAGAAAATTACACATTTTGGGAACGAAAATTACAAACAGACTTCTAACCACAAGATTTACCTTTTCAATTTGATTTGAATCATTGGATGTAAAGTTGAAGTTTAGATCTAATGGTTACAAAGAACCCCAAGTCTCTTTTACTCTATATATATAAAGAAAGAAAGAGAGAGCGATAATTAGAAACTATAACATTTGTAATAGTATTTATGATTTGAATAAAAGTACATTAAAAAATTATACTGATATATATAAATAACAATTTATTTATTAATTTCTATCCTTAATTATTAACTTAAAAGAGTATATGATAAAATATATTTTATTTGGATATGAGCCATATAAGTGTAGTGTTCATCGGACAAGGAGGGAGGCGCTGGACTTGGTTGGGCCTAATCTCGTTTAAAAAGTATAATATACTAATTCAAAGAAATATTTCTTTATAAAAATATTTAATATAAATTTGCAAAATAAAATGAGCAAATTCAAATTTATATATGTATAAAATATTTAAGATTAGAATAAAATAAAATAATAAACATTAAATACATTTTTGTTAAAAAATTAATTATCAATAACGAAAACTGATACCATATTATTATTTTTATAATATTTATTATTGTTATTGATAATTCATTTAAATTATTTAAATTTTACTCAAATTATTTTTATAATTTATATAATAATATTCGATATTTAAGTAAAATTTAACTAAAATATAAAGTATGCTAAAGTAAAACACTACTACACATCACAATATTGTTAATGTGATGAAATTTGAAAAACTATCTCAATGGGAAATTCAAACATTAATTGTCTAATCAATATACAAAACACAAAATCAATTGATAGCCAGCTCAATGAAAAATGAAGAACAAAAACAATAAATTGTAAATATCATAAATAAAAAACTTAAAAATTTGATATCATCCATATGAGTTGAACACCAAAGACCAAGTTATATCAACATCTCAACTAAAAGAGAGTAATCTCAATATTAATGCCTTGAAAAGGCTTATTATAAAATATCTTAAAAACTTCAAACATTCTCTATAGAATCAGTATGCGTGTATGTTTGAGTAGCATTTTTAATATACACTTAGATGTAAAAACTATAGAAAACTAAAAACAGAAAATTTTTATATATATAAAAGAAATTTCAACTTTTTATATGGAAAACAAGAAACATTCATCCACGGCAGAAAATTTACAGCTTAGCCACAAAACGAAATTTCTTTACCTAAATCCAGTAGCTTCATTGAGTTATCCTAACATCTGAGCGCATGAGCCAAAAGGTATTACTAGATGAGTGTCCTACAAGTTACAAAATGCTAGTGAAGAAAATAAATCAAACAATGAGCTACCATAAAGTTCAACCACAAAAAAAAAAAAAAATACAAAAATTTGTGTGTGTGAGAGAGAAAATCAAATCTGAGATCTGGTTCCACCAACGATGAATACAATTATTTTTGTCTCATCTTCAAAAAATAACTTTATGCATGTCTTAGCACTGAATTGTTGAATATGCCATCACAAAAATAAAAATTTTACATGTGAGAAAATTACCTCTTAGTTGACACTTTCAATCGAGACGATTATTTCCTTACGTATTATCTAACAGTCACAAGCTTTCAGCAAGTCTGCATAAATGAAAAGTGAGGCGAAATAGTAAGCAACCACATGGAAAAAAAGCGAAGACTAGTATTGATGAATAGTGAAAGAAAAATAACTTAATCTTATAATAAGGAATCAGATTATTAGAACCTGATAAGAAAAGAAAATTAAATTAACCTTGAATATCCATCTACTGAACCTCCTAATCATGATCAAGTTGGTGTTCATCTTGATCTCATTTAATAAGGATTTTGCTTTACAGATCCGAAAAAAGGGTGATTTGTGTCAAGAGATTTAACACAATGAGAAGCGAAAGCAGTAAAAGAGAAGAAAGTGATGCAATCCTTTCTAGGAAGGGATCAATTACCAGAGTCATGAGCAAGAGACTCCAAAAGGATTGAGCTAGAACTGCTGAAGAAAGTCCTAGGATTCTCATGAACCTTAGGGTAAATTTTTGAGTCCATGGGTCAAGGTTAGGTCCACTTATCTTTGTCCATATTAGATTATGATTTTATTATTTTTGGGTCTTGTATTTAGGGTTTCATAATGTAGGTAGGATATCCTAGAAATGTAGGATTTTTCAGTCCTTGTATTTTAGGGCACCTATACTAGTATTTGTATTAGGAGTAGTTTTGTAATTTTACATACATCAAGTGAATATTTGATGTGTGTTGGGAAATAAATTTAATTGAATTGGAAGAAGCACAATCCAATTAAATTTTAGAGAGGGAGATGAATATTTCACTACTAGAAAACACACTTTTTACATCGGTCGAATTGGGTATTCTACATCGGTGCTTAACTGATGTAGAATGTAACGTGGTTGAAAGTAAAAATTTTCAACAACAGTCACCAACTGCCGGTTGTAGAATTCCACTAATTTCTACATCGGTGTCATCCAAACCACCGATGTAGAAGGATGACTTTCGAATACTGGGATGACATCAACAACGAGTTTGAAAACTTGTTTTCTACATCGGTGTCTACGTCAGAACTGATGTAGTAAGGTGCGCTTTCTACAACGGGCCCAACGTCAGCGATGTAGTAAGGTGCGCTTTCTACATCGTTCATCGCCTTAGCAGCGATGTAAAAAAATTGTTTAACCTGCATAATAATCAATAAATTAATAATAATGAATAAATAAAATTATATAAAATCAAACAAAGTAATAAAAATTATCTAAAACCTAACAATGAGTAATAAAAATTATGTATATCAGTAATAATCAGTAAATATAATAAAATAATATTAAATTAACTAAAAGCTAACAATGAGTAATAAAAAATATCTATATTAATAATTATCAAAAAATATAATTATACAATATTATATTAACTAAAAGCTAACAATGACTAATAAAAATTATATATATTCCTAATAATCAATAAATATAAATAAAATTATATTAAATTAACTAAAACCTAAGAAAAATTAATAAAAATTATCTATATTTCTAATAATAAATAAATATAATAAAATAATATTAAATTAACTAAAAGGTAACAATGAATAATAAAAATTATCTAAAATAATCAATAAATATAATTAATTAGTATTAAATTAACTAAAAGCTAACAATGAGTAATAAAAATTATGTATATTACTAGTAATAAAAAAATATAGTACAATAATATTAAATTTAGTAAAAACTAACAATGAGTAATAAAAATTATGTACCTCTGAACACATGGATGATCAATTTCAAGAAGTGAAGACATTTATTCTGTCAGTTTATCAAGAGAATCGAGCACTATTCTTTTCTTACTTTTCTCAATGGTGTTCACAGTAGAAAATCTAGATATATCCTGTTCAAATTATACCTTGAATTATTAAGTATTTCCTATTAGAACACTAAAGTTTTAAAAAACAGATTTTAATAACAAAAAAGAAACTTTGATTTGCTTCAATATTCTATCAAGTGAAATGAGAGATGCTAATCGTGCATCCTCAGCAGCAGAAGGATTTTGAATAAGTACCACCAACAAAATTAGTCCCATTGACCCTCTCATATTTTCCGTCCCCATCAACCTGTATTAACCCAGATTAAAATAATAGATTACCAAAGGGATCAGCAAGTTCAATAAAAAGAGGAAACTAAACAAATACACCTTGATCATACTAACACCAGATCCAACATTAACTAGAAGATAAGGAAATAAGTCGTTAGTGTCAATTTGAACAAACTCTTTCTAGCCCTCCATGTGTGTAAAAGCTTCATGACGAATTGCCTACTAAGAAGAGGTACAACATCTAATGTGGTACTGAGCAATTAGCAATTAGCAATTATCAATATAGATTATCAAGAGTACTTTTAAAGTAATTTTGTTTAAACTTAAAAAAGTAAATTTAAAATAATTCTCTTTTTTATGTAGTATATATATCATCCTTGCATTGCATAATAAAGTTAAATTAAAAAAAATTACTAATAACTTGTTTATGAGATACAGGGTAACTACGAGAGATTAAAATCCAGAGGTAAAACAACAACGAGTTTGTCAGCTAACAGGTGCAGACTTATAAAATTAGAAGTCACTTACAAAATCTAGGATTGAATTTGAGAAGATAGATTGAACTTTGCCAAGCTATCAGCAGCTAGGTTGGCTTTTCTTCTAACACGAGAATGAGATGTCTATTTTCTTCATGAGAGGATAAGCTGAATGCAAAGAGGGACAAGTGTGGAAAATCAAAATTATATAGCAGAAAAGGTAAGTGAAAGAGAGGTAGTGGAAGAAACATTAGTAACAGATAACATATTAAGAAAATTCAATTCATTGCATAGTTAAAGGCATATCACCAGACCAGAATGAGGAAACAAATGTGTCCATACATAAAGGCATCCCCCATTCATCCTTTTATACATGAAATACACGGAGACTAGAAAATTATCTGAAGAATCTAAGCATTTAAGGCATATATTATCACAACTCACAAGATCAATTCATTTCAATGTGATTCTCTTTTCTCATTTATAATTCAACCTAAAATGCATGACTAATATGTCAAAGATAAAACAAAAGAACAAATTAATATGGCAAAAAAATTCTATCATGAAGTCCAAATTCAGAACACAAGAATTTTATTTAGATCACAAAGGATTTCGGCTAAATTGTTGCTTATTAGATTTTTCCCCCCACATCAGCCCTTGCCAGCCCATGTCCTTCCACTGCTCAGAAATCAAGCCATGGAGTTCTTCTTCAGGAAATGCGGCACTCCATAAAGCTCTTAGGGCATCCTAAGGCAATGCATCAAAAGCAAATCTAAATTACATTCTTGAGAGATAAAGATTGCACACATGGTAAGACAAATGCAGCACATAAAGTTATGTGTACATGGCTTAAAGTCAAAGTGGCATGGATTGATTTCATTATTATTGACTATATATAGTATTAGTACTAGTAATTAAATACCCTACTAGTAATTAATTCCTACAAATCCTACCATGGTATTCAAGTGTTTTTCAGTTCTGCATTAGGAATCAATATGAACAATCAAAATTTTAAATGAATATTTAGAAACAAATTAACGGACTAAATGTAATATAATATAATATGGCTAATAAGTATAGGCCATAAACATGAAGTCAACATACTGTGTATTGGGGGAAATATTGTGTATTAGGGGAAATATCCCTTGTTAATGTAACAAGACAACTTTAGCAGCAGTACTTGAAACCATTACAGGAGTATATGCAAACTTCAGCAGTTTAATTCTCTCGCAAATGATGCTGTAAATCACTGATTGAAACACGAAGATTTACATTTAATAGTAAACTTATGTGCAGTTTATCTATTAAAAATTTTAGTTTTATAATAGTTTCTTTAAGTTTTAATTATAATTTGGTGTTAAGTTAATACATATTTGTAAGTTTAATTGTCAAGTCTAATATTTTCTTATGTTTTATATAAGTTTGTATTAAAATAAATGAGATTGAACATGAAGCCCTTCTTGGGTTTGGAGCAAACACCTTTGCCTTTAGGATCAGATGTTTCAGGTCTTGGAAGCAGTTGTAGTGTACCACTATCCAATGAAGCAACATGGAATTTGAGGGTATGATTTTGACACTGGATTAATTCTCAGCAGGAAAGATAGACCTTCAGGTCCTTCTTTAAGATTTACCAATACTTTTATGTCTAACAAATGTCTGCATAAGCTCTTGCTTCAGTTGCCTGGTCACTAGGAATGAAGCATTGGCTTTTCTGCTACCCAAATTGATCTAGAATATCCAAAAAATTACAACCCAAATTGATATGTGCTCTTCTGCTATATATATAGAGAGTTATTACAATATTATGCGATTATAAAATATTATATAAGATAAGATTATTGATTATTACACCAATTAGCTACTATAAGTTTATTGATTATTACACCAATTAGCTTAAAAGTTATACCTAACGGTTATTTTTAATTGGTTGGCGGTGTAATTTTTTTTTAAGATGCATAAGAATTAAACTCTAATAAATTATCTAACAGATGATTTTTCTTGTGATATATCGAGATGATCTATTTTACTCTTAGGTACTTTAGAAGAGTCAATCCAAATGGAATTCTCATTAGTAAGAGTTCATTCTGATGCTAAGATGGGACAATCTCAAGTTTCATAAGTGATGGTGCACTTAATTAAAATTTGTTAAGAGAGCATTATCTCAAGTTTGTGAACCTTATGTGCAGCAGGAAACAACAAAAGTTAGAAAATAGTGAAGTAAGAAGAACCTGAAGATGATGGCAAGTATGAAGGTAAAAGGCCGGTACCAAATCAGAGATTACTGAGCTGAAACTATGCCAAAAAACTTGAGCGACTGATTACTGCAACTGCAAGAAGCAAGACACAGGAAAAAGGGTGTTATAGGAGAGTGGCGGAAGTGTTATTTTCCTGCACAAAGCAAAATTAGAAAAAAGAAGTCAACAACCACAAAAGTTGATAATTATATTGAATTGATTAAAATAAGGGTTATGAATTGATAGTTTATATCTATAAAAGATTAAGGCTAAGAGCAAGAGGAAGCAATCATCAGCAGCAGCAACAACATCAAGTTTGTGATTCCTGCAAGTCTTTTGGCCAGAAGTGCAGCCATCTGGTGAAGAAGCAGTGAGCAAAATTCTACATTCTTCGCCATTGCGTAGCCATGCTTCTGTGTTGGCATGAGCACTGAGCCAAGGCCTGGGAACTAGTACCATCTTAGTTTCTCTATATTGTTTTTATCATAAAGATTGTAACTCAAGAGTGTCACTATATATGTGATTCTACACATAGTGACATTATGTGTTAAGTTTAACACGTGAAAGAGGTTAGATCAGTTTCAACAACTTGCATAATTATTGAACAGATCTTTTTTAGCATGTCAAGGGTCTTTTGAAACTCACAATTTGAGGTTCAGTTCATCATGGCATTGAAATTTATGTGCATTAGCATCTCTCTACTTTAATTCTTGAGGGATTTTATTACTTTTATTTTTAATTTTTTTTTTCAGTTGCTAGTAACACTAATTTGGAAAGTAAAAGCTGCACTGATGAGATACTGAATTATAATAATGTAATTTAAAAGGTGTATAGAGACTCATGTGTCTATGCATGGTTGAACTATGGCGCAGAAAGTAACTTTTCCTTTATACTAGAACCTTTTTCTTAGGAAGTGGGTATCTTTACTGTTAGTGTTCTTGCAGTGCCTCCATTCATGGCTTTATCTTTACAGTCCAAAAGGAAACTTATTCCAAGGATTCCATTCTACAGTTAAAGAAGAACAGAATAATCTACTAAACACTAGCATCTGGCCCATGCATCTGATTTTCTCTTTGTATTGTTCTCACATATATGATAAAACAATATGCAATCAGTAACAATGTTGCAGGTATGTGTATATAAATTGAAGGGGAAAAGAGGAAGAAATTATAGCTACCTTTCTTCTCCTTGCACCCTGGCCTGGCCAAACCTTCTAAATGATATGAAAATCAAAATAAACAACAAATTGTTGCTTGCTAATATGCTGCAGAGGTTGAAGAGAGCTAGCTGTAATCTAGCATTTAAAATAATAGGGGATTGGATAAAAATACAGAAAAGAAAGGACTACTAAACACTACTAAATACATTGATAAATCATATGAACAACTCCATTGGTTCAGAAATACTACTAAACACTTAACTATAATGTTCATACTTTGATAAAAAAAATCAAAAGTATGACCAAGAGGTTCAGCATGGGTTCAGCGGAAAACAGACCCGAATTTTACTCCAAAACAGTTCGAATAAAAAATAAATCGGCTTCATGAACATCAAATTTTAATAATTTCTTCAAAATCACAAAAAGCAGTTTGTTTGCTTCTTTGTATGTTTTCAATAAAAGAATGAAAATGGAAAATAACTACAAATGTCAAAGAGGGACAAAAAAGAACGCTTACAACAAAACTAGGGTTTAGTTTGGGCAAACACGCACGGGAAGGGGTGACCTGAGTCACGATAGGCTAGGGGTGCACCACCGCGGAAGGAGTGACCTGAGTCACGATGACCACTGTAAGTCGGGGTGACAAAGGAGTGATGATGACCGAGGAAGGGAGAGAGGTGAGTCACGATGAACTAAGTGACGAGAGTGTTGTTCGACTTGCTAGGGCGTGCAACTAAGTCTTTTGAGGTCACGAGAGTGTTGTTCCAGTCACGTGATAATGCCGCACCAACCACCACAGTGTTCACCAAAGCAACATCATCGAAGTAGTGTTTCTGCAATTCAAAGACGGGTTTGTATATCACCGTCTTTGTTTTCTAACTCCATAATTACAAAATTGCCACCACTTATTATAGCACATCAGTTTAGGAGGACCGATGTAGTTAGTGTGTCATAGAAACCAATTTTTTTAGTAGTGTTTGCTTGCTACACCCCATTGCCACATCATATAATCACACTTTGTGCATGTCCTTCATGCTTTACATGCCTCATGAAACCTAAGCACACTTAGTGGAAAATCTTGGACTTGATCTTGGATTAGTGGGCTGAACCATAATTGAAATTCACTAATCATAATTAGTGAAATTTTGGCTCCACAAATTCAATTTCAAATTCAAGTGAAATTTGAATAGAAATTCAAATTTTCCTCCAATTTTTTGTGACACTTAGGCTATAAATACAGGCCAAGTGTGTGCATTTTTTGAACTTTGATCATTTGAGAATTACTCTTCAAAGTTCATACCTTATTTGAGGCACAAAATCCCATGCTCCTTCTCTCCCTCTCCCTCCACTCATCTTCTCCTACCTTCAAGCTCTTATCCATGGCTTCCTATGGTGGTGAGCTTCTTCTTGACTCATCTTCTCCTTGAAGTGGCGTCTCCAATAATCTTTCTTCCATCTCCATTTCCCTGCCATTGAACTTCAAGAAGCAAAGGACTCTATTGATGAAGAAGATTCAAGGCCTACAAGCTCCACATGGAGCTACATCTTGTGGTATCAAGACCATCTTCGTCTAGGTGATGTTATTTTGCTTCCTCTATCTTTTTGTTCGGTCAATTCACTTTAATTCCTTATTCTTCATCTTATTCTCCATGTACATCCTCCATTGTCTTGTGGTTTGCTTCTGTTTAGAGTAGATTCAGAAAAATAAACCGATTAAATCTTAGATCTACACTTGTTCTTGCATTTCTATGGTTCAAATTTTATAGATCTACTCTTGATTCATGTTTTTGTGTTGATTTTAGGTTCTATCATTTTTCAGTCATAATCTTCTTGTGCTGAACCTTTAGATCTAAATTTTCTTCCAAAATATTGATTAGAAAAAAAAAACAAAAAAATCTAAGTGTAAATCACTTATTCCATGTTGTCTTAGAGTCATGTTTAGTCATAATAATTGTCACATTATGTTCTAAGTTTGTGTTGAATTTTGATTTTGTTGATTGAATTCTAGATACATTTGTTCATGTATTCTTGTCATTCTTAGCCTATCTTTTTAATTTTGGGTCTAATTCATACATGTTATTTAGTTCATAACATGTTCTAAATCAATTCCTAGAAGTAGTCTTGTTGAACTTTGTTTTGTTTTCTAAGTTTCCTATATGATGCCTTTGGAGAGATTGAGTTGTGGTGCTAAGTTGTGAATCAAAATAAGTCTTAAGCTCTCTTTAATTGTGTTATTCTAGATACTTGAGCATAAGCAAACACAAATTGTAATTATCCAAGCCTTAAGCAACATAAACACTACTCTTGATTTCTAGGTTGAAATCGCTGGTGTTGGCAGCTTAAACATACGTACTTGTAAAAATTACTGAGAATTGGTCATTGTGAATTTTGAGCTGAAAGTTTTACTGAAGTTACTAGACATCTGGAACCAAATTTTAAAAAAAGAACCAAGTGATTTGGATAAAAGTAAAAAATACGAAAAATCACACAAGTTGACAAGAATATCAGTGTCCTAAAAAAAAGTGAAAAGGAAGTGTGTTTGTTGTTTTGGCTCGAAATTTGTTCTATAATTGGTGTCTATTTTATACCAATCTTAGTTTTTAAATTTCAATTAAAAATTAGTGTGAAAACAAGTGCCAAAACAATAGGTTTCTTGAGTCTTATTTTTTAGTTTTTTTTACTCTACTCTACTCTAGAGCCATTCTAGGTTTCTCTTTGAGTCCTAACTTGCTTTTATGTGTTTTTCATTGCTTTAATTGTTGAATAATCCTTGAAATTTTTTCTTGTTATAACTCTTTTGGTTTAGCTTTCATTTCATTTTTTTTGGTCTTTGGTTATTGCTTGTCTCTTTGTTTCCTTGTTTGTGAGTTGCCATATAGGAAATTGGAAAGGATGATTGGTGCCATCCCTTGAAGAATTTGAGTCAAGAAGCAAGGGGCCAACCACCTTAAGAGCTATTGGACTAAAAAGAACTCCAAATTGAGTGAATCACAAAAGAGAGAACAACCACCAAAATTGAGGACTATTTTGTAATTTTATAATTGACAATTTACTTACTTTCATTGCTTTCAAGTTTTGTAACAAAAAGGCTTTTCATTGGAAGTTTGTTGGGAGCCTACAATAGGTTACCAAACTTCCATTTGTGTGTAATAATTTTAGGCAATTTTCCCCTTATGATAGTGAGTGTTTTTTTGGGAACCTTAAATGTGGACATTTATTAATTGTGTGAAGTTCTGGATATTTAGTTTTTATCATTTTGTTTCACATATTGAGTCTTTAATTCATTCTTTGGAGTTTTGGACGGTCTTGTTTTGAACTGTAGATGTTTTTAATAAGTTTTATTTGATAACGGTAAAGTGAATATGACTCTAATTTGTTTAAGTGATTTGAATAAAATTGATTTAATTAAATTCTAAAATTTTATATGTTTTCTTAAGTATATGTATGTCGGGGCAGAGGGTGTCCGATAATGTGCTTTTCTTTTTCTGATTTGCTTAGAGACTCTCTTTTGACTAAACTTTTCTTTGGAATCAAATAATGTTTTTGTGATGTTTAGTCTTCTATTCTGTCAAAATTTTGAATGGAACAAACTATGAGACATAAATTTTCTTTAGGCACTCTCTATAATGATTAATGTCAGTCACAATTTTTTCTTCGTTATCATTACTTTGTATATTACTTTATGTCATTTGTCTATATTAAATAAATATAACATTGACATAATTTAATGTTTTAATATACATTGTGTTTTCACTACTATAATGTTAATATCTATATGTTCTCTTAATTTGAGATAAGTATGTGTCGAGTATATACTTTCTCTAATAATGTGTCATGCCAAAGAAGTTTTAATCAAAATAATATTTTGTTTTATAAAGTGAATCATGAAATTGTGCATTATTTCAAATATTTTATGCTGAGTTAATCCAAAGTATGTATTAAGTTCTCTCATGCCTTTTTGTTAAAGATATTTATGTTTTCCTGAAGAAAAAAAAAAGATATTTCAATTGAACATTTTTTAAGGCATTCATGTTTGAAGCTTTCCTCTTGATATGACAATACATATTCTTTAAGTTATTAAATCTAATTTGGTCTTGTACAAAATGATGAGTCTTATTGATTTATTTTTGGAGTTTTTCTCTTGATATGACATCTCATACTCTTTAAGTCATCAAAGGTCATTGATCTTATATATGCATAAAGATTAGTGACACTCTAAGGTTTGTTGCGAAATATTTTAAATTTGTAAATAAATTATTCTTATATTTTTTCGATTATAAATATGTAATTATACGAAATTGTCACTATTTTTAAAAATTTTCTAGTAAGAATTCTACAATTTTTTTTAATTTGGCTTAATATGTTTTTTATCCCTAATAAATACCCGAATTTTGTGTTTGCTCCCTAATAAATGTTTTCTTTGTGTCGAGTCTCTATTAAAATAACATTTTCATTTTTTATCCTTGATATTTTGTTTTAGTCCCTAATAAATTAAAAAAAATTGTGTTTGCTTCCTAATAAATTAGCAATTTTTGTTTTAGTCTATATTAATAACAAATGAAAAATATTTATCATAAAGCAAACACAGAATTTGCTAATTTATTAGGGGCTAAAGATAAGTGTATGTCAAAGATCATAAACATAATTGTTGTTTTATTAGAGACTCATCGCAAAAAAGAAAATTATTAGGGAGTAAATGCAAAATTGAATATTTATTAGGGATCAAAAGCATATTTAAGTCATTTTTTTATTACTTGTTATAATACTCAATTTTGTAATCATATCCTAACTCTATTTTTTAGTTGGAGTATTTTATAATTTTCTAGAGTTCTATTTAGATATAAATATCAAATTGCTTTGTGCATTTTTGCATTCTTGACTCAATCACATGAAACAAATAACTTTGTTATTTTGCTCTTCAATATAGAGATCATGAAATTAATATCATGGTTTTTAGGATGACAAAGTTGTGTTTATTACATACTAAGTTTAAGTGTTGTTAAGTTGCATGTTTTGGTTTTCTTTAAATGCGACTATTGTCTATATTCTATTTGACATACTTGTTGATACTTTTTATTATATTGATGATAATTACACCTTATTGATGTATTATTATTGATATAATTTGTTTAGATACTATTAATGCATTATTTATCTTGCATTTATATTAGATATTTGTTTGAGTACCCTATCAATATTGAATTTTTTTATGATATAAGTATTTTTTTTTGTTATTCATTATATATAGTGTTATTTTTCTTATTTATTATGTTTTGAGATTCCTAAAGAGATCTCAAGGAACAAGAAAATTTCTCTAAAGATGCATATTTAGGTTCACTTTATACAAAACCATTTAATTATGAGTATGTGACAATTTATGCTTGTTAGATCTAGATTGTCCAGTATGTTATAATTGGATGATTCAAAATAGCCATAGCTTTGATGATAACAAAGATATAAATTGTTAATGGACTAATGACTTATGTGAAGTGAAACAAGATATTCTAGATATAAGCTCAAATGCTAAAAATTCTTATTCTTATACTTTAACAAGCTATCATCCAAAGGCTAATGGAACTATTTCTACTAACTATCTTATTCAGTGTCTAATATGTTGTTATTAAACTAGTGTCCATGGTTTGTGAAAACTAGTACTTATGTAATGAGTGCATTTACACATCTAAAAGGACATAACTAACTTACACAAAGTTTTATATTTAGTAAGTTAATGTCGAGGTTGATTGGCTCATTCTAATATTTGAATTTTCTCTCTTGATGTATGTTGTGACATTTCACTAACATTTGAATTTCCAATGTATAAAAATAGAGACAAAAGAAGTGTCATCAACGACAAAATCAATTGTCCAAGTAGTGGAGGAGATATCTGTAAAAACATTCTACCTTTGCCCCCCTATCTCTCCTCAACCAACTACTATAATGACCCATCTCATCGCTATGATATCACAATCTAAACCACGTAAATTTCAATTTTTAAATGAAAACTCTATTAATTTGCTTATGAAAAAATGAGATTAAAATTTTTTCGCAATGTACATTTGCCAAACAAACACATAATTTCTTTAAGTAATATATATATATATATATATATATATATATATATATATATATATATATATATATATATATATATATATATATATATATATATATATATATATATATATATACTTGGTACACATCATTGACATAATGGAAAGTAAATTAGTTCATATATATAATTAAATATGTGATTTACATCCGCAATTCAAAAAGATATATAGAATAAGCTATAGAGGAGTTGATTAACAAAACACAACTCTCTCCCAAAATAATCCTAACGTCATCACGTTGGCTTGGTAGCTCCACAAAAGAATCTCACTACGCGTACTCTACTGCTGTTTGTTTGCTCCCACGAACGAAGATTCGTGATCATCATAGATATCAACCACGTGGTACAAAAATTGCAAGGGTGAATTTATTATAAAAGAAATTAACACAAAAATCAAATAACCATGATTAGTAAGAAAACATTTACAAATATCATAATCATACACAAACATCCATTAGTCCAACATACACCCAACAAGTAGTCATCATCCTTCCATAATTACAATCAATCATACTCAGTATGATGCATGCACCTGACCTCAACTCTCAAATGCAATGTGATACCATTCATCAAGAAATAGCCTAAGCGTTTCCACATGACACCCTCACTTATGAAAACTAAGCAACAAGTGTTGAGGTCACCCTGTCGTGCACATACAACCCCCCCCCCCCCTGGTGATCAGCCTGAGTCTCAAGTGAGTTCCAAACCGAGTGACATGCCCCTAAGTACAAGTATTACCCCTTATGAGAAATTACAAGTAGTTACTGACAAAGTTTATACTATTTATATGCAATATGAAGTATGAAACATGAGCATCATCAATGCATTGATCGTGGATAATTAAAGATTCTAAGTCATCCCCCTCCAGAGAAGCTTAAAACTCTTGAACCACTCTATTTCTCCCACCAGGGATATCCATCATGGTCATTGCACCCCCATGTACATATACAACATACATAATCACAATGACATTTTCAACATCAACAACATCTCATCTCAATGTCATTATCAACATCAACATTATCTCATCTCAATGTCATTCTCAACGTCAACATCATCTCATCTCAATGACATTATCAACAATAACAATATCATCTCATATCAACATAATCATCAATAACGGCATCACTTCATGTCATATTATCATCAATAACAAGATGATTCTCATATCAATATTATCACCAATAACAACATCATTCTTTGTTGATATTATCACCAATAAGAACATCATCTCATTTCAACGTTATCATCAATAACAACATCATCGGTAATCACATCCCAAAAATACATACATAAAAATTTCATGCATGAGATTCACACTTCCCAGGTCTTACAACATAAGTCTAATACAACAACAATCCATAATATCTTGAGACTAGTATTTTAGGGAAAAATTATAAATTAAAAAGGAGAACTATAGTTTACACAACAAACTTGCATGACCATTTAAAATTTAGTAAATGAGTAAATATAAGAACAAGTATGAAATTTTGGGCAAACTCTCCTCTGTAATTAAGACTTTTCCCAAAAATTCCAATTGTTACAACAACAACATCATTCACAATTTCATTAGTCGAAAACACAATTTTTCTTGAAAACCAGCTTGCAACAGGGACAAACATGCATCCCAATAGTTTGGCTATCTGACCCCAACTATGGTATCAAAAGCCGTAAATTATAATAAACTTCCTTCACCTATCGTGAGCTCTCTGCTAGTTCCTCTTTGCGTCATTTAGTGACCTCTCTTGTTCATGTTCGTCAATCGAAATACAAGGTTCTATATACAAAATTGAATGAAATTTAGTATAGATTTCAAAATCAAGGTTAATAACAAAATTTTGGGCCAATTACCCCTGTCAAAACATAAAAGGCTAAGGGGTGTTTCCAATTCTACTAAAAGGAAATGTCATTTTGAAATTCCAATCACGCCAATGTGACCGGGGTTCAACAAAGGTCATGAAAATAAAATCAATTTTATAAAAAGCTAACTTTTACAACGTCTCATTTTGGGCAAACTCTCCTCTATGATTGCAGTGCCCAAAACACAAGAGACACTAAGAGAAACTCAAACTAACTAGGACAAAGGCTTAAAAGTCAAGATTACCTGAGAGAAGTTACGAAAGAAAGAATTAAGGGATTGTTCTCCATCGAATCCTTGAGGTGGATGCTGAGGATTTCACTCTGATTAAAATGTTCCTCTCGGTGTGGTGGTTCAATGACAAGCAACGGTGGCTCGTGGTTGCCACCGATGGTCATGGGTGGTGGAGGAGGAGGTGTTAGGGCTTGGGTGTGCGTTTGGAGAGAAAAAAGTAAAAAATCGTGTTTTTCATGCTGAAGATCGTATTTATAATCTGCATATCTCGCTTAGCAAGCTCGTCTCGCTAAGCGGAAGTCCACTTTTGGCTCTAAGTACGATTTTTCACACTTATGCAATTCCTCTTGAGTTGGGATTTGCGCTGAGCGTGTTTCTCACACTAAGGGAGAGGTCAAAAATTGTTACTTTAAGAATCCCAACGGTCAGACTTCGGGGACATATGTTATGAACCTACATTCAAAACTTGAAGAAGATCCAATAGTTAACGAATCCAGGATCGCGGTCTTACCGAAATAGGTTTAGGTAAATTTTGAAATCTCAATTTCAACTTAGGTCAGTAAAACTCCACATAACTCAACATCCACATCAAGAAAATCACACATGACTAATTCACATCATACCTCAACTCATTAAAGTCAATCACATAATCAAATAACACGATAAATACAATTAAACATCGATTTATAGTTAGCAAAATTTCAGGGCGTTAGAACTACCACGTAGCAAAAAAGACAAGTTGTTTTGATAACATAATTAATTGAGGAAGGCGTGATCCGACAAAAGACATCTTTCTTGAAGCCTATTAAAGCTACCTCGAGTATCAAAAAGATATTATGAATCATATTCAAAAGTACTGAAGCTCTTGGATGCTCAAAATTGATACTTAGGGCCTATTTGGATGCATTATTGTAAAAGACCTTATAGAGAAAGAACTTATCCAAGAAGCTCTTATCTGAAAAGTTACTTTTACATAAGTTAATTTGATGTTTGGATGATACACTCTTAAGTGCTTATTTAAATTAATATGGTATTTGGATGAAATTTTAGAAGATCTTTTGCATAATTAAAATTACCAAAAAGGATATTATATGCTTTGACATTATTAAAACTAATAATTAAATACTTAAACATTATTATATAATTATTAAATGCCTTAAATAATTAAATATTATTAAAAATAATAAAAATTATTTTTTTCTTCTATTTCATTTATAAAAATATTTTAACTTTATCATTATATTTAAAATATTGTTATATATTTTCTAGAAATTTTGATTAAAAAATAATTATTTTTATAAAAATAAAATAAATGTATCTCATAAAAATTCGTATTTAAAATCTAATTAATTTATTGTTTTAGTAATGTTGTCACATACATTCTAGTTTATAATTTAATTATTATCTATGTAATTATAATTTATAACAAAATATAAAATATCATTAACCTGGTAATAATACGATCAATAATGTCTTTCAATATAAAATTGTTCAAATGTACCCATACCATAAACATGCAACCTTGTAGTATTAAAAAATAAAGAAATTAAATACGTGTTGGACACATATTCTTCAGAGATTCTCTAAATCGTTCCATTTGTAGAGTACTTTGAGCATCCGGTTCTTCCCATGTTATAGTACTAGAACCAACTTCACTTTCATCCTCATCACTATCTATATCTTCATTATCTTCATCTAGCGAATCAAATTCTCCATCACTCTTGTCATTTCTTTGAATGAAGTTATGTATAGCCATGCAAGCAACAATGATTTGGTTTTGTGTCTTCAAAGCAAAAGGTGGCATATTACCCATTATCTTCCATCTTGCTTTACATAAACCAAATGCATGTTCAATTGTACTTCGAAGACTGGAATGATAATAATTAAAAACTTCAACTCTTCCCCTGATTTTAGGCCCAATTCTAAATTGTGGGAGATGATACCTAGTTTTCTTGTACGGTCCTAGAAAACCCATAAAAGTAGGGTAACCAGAATCAACAAGATAATATTTACCTAAAGAATAAAACAATAGAGCATGTTAGGACACAAAATTATAATGATACATATTTATAATATACAAATTTTAAGTACCTTGAGGAGGATGTGGAAAATGCAATGCAGGCTTACGTAAAGCCTCCATAAATATCTTAGTATCATGTGCAGAACCTTCCCAACCTGCCCAAACAAAAGTGAAACACATGCTAAAGTCACAAACAGCCATGACATTAGTGGTAGTGTAGCCTTTCCGACCAATATAGACTCCTTGTAGATGAGAGGGAACACAAACTCGTATGTGAGTATCATCTATTGCACCAATACAATCCCTAAAGTAAGGGCCATATCTGGCATCTTTTAGAATCTCATCAGGAGTATCCCTAAATGATGGATCAACAGGCTTAATTATATCCTTTGCAAACATACACACAGCTTCTAAGACATTATGGAAATGTCTAGATATTGTTTCACCTGAATGTTGAAATCTTTCCTCACAATTACGAACAAAACCCGGTTGACTCAACATGTATAAAAACAAGCCAACTTGCTCATAAATGCTGACATTTCGAGTTTTCTTTAAGTTGTACTTGGTTTCCAAGATATCACATAATTCAAGAAAGACAAGTTTCTTCATTCTAAACATCTGATAACAACGTATTGGATGACCATTTAGAATTTCAGATACCCAACGATGGTCTGTCATGCTTGAATCTCTACATGGATTTTTCATAACATATTTCATGAAGTAATTGGTAACATTAGCTACAACAAACATCAACACTTTGTTCTTCATAATGTGATCGTCATCATCAGATGAAGAGTCATTTGATGATAATGATGAAGACATCCTGTAGAAGGAAAAAAAAATCATAACACAACTGAAAATAAAAAAATCAAGAGCCAAACCATAACTAATATCCATAACATAACCAAAATTAAAATCAAAGATCCATGACATAACTGAAATTAAAAACTAAGATCCATAACACAACCAAGGTTCATAACCAAGCAAAATTAGCAAGTGTCAATGATATCAAATAGAGGAGAAACTAAGGAATTTGTGCTTAAGTTTCAGACTTGATCCATCCAAGTTGTAGCTCAGGATCTTCTAAAGCAACAAAGGTGATCCTGTTTGCCCTTTTTTCCATAAGTTTAGTGGCTTTGTAAAATAGTTCACTCCCATGCTCAAGTCCTGGTAGATCTTTCAACTTTGCTACACATGCAGTAATGCTAGTTGGGTCTTGAGCAGATACACTAGATTCAAATGTTTGAATAATACGATCTAATTGTGAGGAAAGCTTGGCAGCAACCCCAATTCTTTTATCACCCTCTCTTCCTCTGTCCATTTTCCTTTGCCGAAGACGTGTTATGAGTTGTCGTGTCTATCTCAAGCTCATTCACTTCCATGTCAGTGTTATCATCAATGTTATCATTTGTCTCTTCTGTTCTTGTGTTGAATCCTTCATATTGTCTTGAATCTTCAGATGGTGCATATGCTGCAAAACCAGTAGCAATAGTACCTTTAAAAAGGAATTTCATCTCAGGTAAAAATTTGAGACCTTGCTCTCTAAACTTTGCTACTTCAGGATCCTCCTATAAAATATAAAATAAGAATTATAATATATATTTGGCATGAGAATTAAGAGATAAAAATCAATCTCATTATAATATATTTGGTAAGGTATTCCTATATAATTTAAATTAAGCAAAACCAACTTTCTAGCTGATAGAACTTGTGTTCTGCAGTATTTGTGCCTATTTAGATAATCAATTTGGTGACCTTCGAGTGTTATCACAAATAATCACTATTAAAAAAAAGGACAAGTTGAATTGACCAAAAGAACAAAAGAATAAGAAATGGAGAGGAGTCACTAGTCAGTACAAGTAAGCAAAATAATTTAATTAGGTGCAACAATAAATGTTATAAACTTTTTCTTTTTTTTTCTATAACGTGTTAGGAAATCTCCCAAAGCATATATCACTACCACCATCACGCCTAGATGCAGATTGATTGGCCTATGGGACACAATATTATAAGAGGTCAACTTGACAAACCACCCAAGAAATAGTCCAAATTGTGCTACCTGACCTTATCAATGAGTTCACACAATACCGTATCAGCCACATAATTACAAATAAACCAACACAAACATTCTGTAATTTTCTGTTTGTGTGTTTCTTATAGAGAAATTAAACCATCAGTAAATCCAAGTGTCAAACAGGTATATATAAACAACCAGAATAATCATGCATCCTTCACCGTGATATGATTCTTTCTCTTGAGTTCAAGCGTCAAAGAAATTTGAATATAGAAGAATTTGGGTGCTCCCAACTAAATCATAATGGCAATGCAGAGGCTACAATATCACACAATGATATTATGAACCTAGACAATGAAAGGGTAAAGTATATTCACTCCAGGCAAAGCTAAGATGATATTTGATACTCCTCACCTGCCAATCAAAAGGCAACAAATTTTCTCTATGATTCCATTAAAATTTCCTAACTTTTCTCAATCATACATGCATGTGGTACTGAAGAAAGCCAACAAATTTTCCGTTTCATCTGGCCTCTATATAAATATAATCAATAGGTTTCTCCAGTGCTATGGCACTTTGGTTAAATATCCAACACCTGCTACGTTAAGCCACGTGAAAATCAATGCCTTGTGAGACCGTTCGTGTAATAGGATTTTATAGTTTTTTATTTTGGTAGATAAAATTTTAGGGAGAGCGATACCTCAATTTAATGCAAGAAAATTTTTTGGGTTCAAAGAGTAATGAATAATAGAAAATTTTATATTTATCTTGTTTCAAAAGGATGAGTGTTTCTGTTTTTGGTCCCGAGGAGTGTGGTTAAAGCTTGCAATTTATCAAATACGACTCTGACTTGTTCTACTTGACTAAACTTGTAAGGAATCAGTAATTAGAGGTTTTTATTATTATTGAAAATTACTATGTTATGGGTGTATTGAAAATCATTGTGCAAATGAGTTAATAATGCTTTTTAATAAATATATTTTTATTTTTAATTCATTAACTTAACATTTGTAAGTTTTTGCAATTTAAATATCATGTTGAAAGAGAGCACAAACTTTCATTTGGGTGCTCCCAACTAAATCATAATGGCAATGCAGAGGCTACAATATCACACAATGATATTATGAACCTAGACAATGAAAGGGTATAGTATATTCACTCCAGGCTCTCTAAGAATTGGGGTCGAGAAAATAGTGTGAAGGAATTGGATTCAACTACCCTACCCACCAAGTCTGATAGCCATTTTGGGTCTGGAAACTATTTTGTTGTTGTTGGTCTTGGTACACCCAAGAGGGACTTGTCACTCATTTTTGACACAGGTAGTGATCTTACATGGACTCTGTGTGAACCCTATGCTGGTTCTTGCTACAAGCAGCAATATACAATATTTGACTTATATGAACAATGAACACAAAAAAGGTACAGGAGTTCACATTTTTCAAATATAGTAGCATAGAACTACGTTCTAATCTCCTGAGCTGGTGCTTGATGGTATTGCTAAATTCAATAACATCAAACAGAACGGTCTTCATCTCATTCTTTCACCTAAACTAACAATGCTCTTAGACCTAAGATATACACATACATAACATAAGGCACGCCTGACCTCTCTTATACGAAAAATTAAACACCCACATAAAGCACCATATCACTGTGACACTGTCCACAAAATTTAGATGCAGTTTCTTGAATATCTTTACTATTATTTTCAAATCAAAATTAGAATTTAATTTCAATAATCTAAATTCCAATTCTAATTAGACAATAGCACGAAAAGCACTTAAACAACTTGCATCTAAATTTCAATTTCTAAATGGAATTTCAAAGTGTCAACTGCACTGGTTACTCAGTATACTACACAAGCCATATGATCTCAGCAATCACTAATACATTTAGTCATTTGAATGGAAAGATCACATTGATTTTTGAAAGCAGATCACAATATCATTAGACTTGTCATTTCAGAATTTGGTAATGCGTCACTTGTGAAAAAAAAAAGAAGGGGGATTGATTTTTCAACCATGACATTGAGAATGGACATAGTTCTGGAATAGGTATTCACTGCCAGCATATTCTTAACTTAGAAAAGGAATAGAGAAGAATTATGCCTTTCACATGGATGGAATTTTCTGTCACAGACTCACATTTCATTGCTTGTTCTGTTTATGCGGAGACATGTTTGCTGATTAAAATTAAATGCATGGAATTTCAGAAGAAAAATCTGTGGTACCAATCTCACAGTAAAAGTGCATTAGCTGTGAGACTAAAGGTAGAGGATGAACCACTTTCTTTGTTGAGCAGAGGATGTGCTGGGAATATCCTTAGTCTTGTGCGATGCATTTGAGTCTGCAATGAGGAGAAGAATAATGAAGTTCCTCAACATTTCTGACAATGACTACTTCATGGTTTTCACAGCAAACAGAACCTCAACTTTTAAGCTTGTGGCAGACTCATATCCATTCCAATCTAGCAAGAAGCTTCTGACAGTTTATGACTATGAGAATGAGGCAGTGGAAGCAATGATTAGTTGCTCAGAGAAGAGAGGAGCCAAGGCACATAGCAGCACCTGCAAAACCAAAGGAAAGTTCTGGAAGTGTGGAAGCAAAAGGACCAGTTGAGAGCCTTCAAAGTAAGAAAGCACAAGATAGTGGTGAGAATGGGGGTTTAACATTGAGTGCAGGTGTTTGGATCAAGTGGACTCTTTGGGATTGATAATGATCACCAATAGAATGAGGTACCTTATAAATTGGCTGGTGAACTCCATGATGAAGCTGAAGCACCCTAATGCAGAGGGGTTCCCCTAGTCAAGATTTATGGTCCTAAGGTGAAATTTGATAGGGGACCTGCTTTGGCTTTCAATGTGTTTGATTGGAAAGGTGAAAAGGTTGAGCCTGTCCTTGTACAAAAGCTTGCTGATAGGAACAATATATCTCTCAGCTATGGATTTCTCCATCATGTTTGGTTTGCAGATAAGTATGCAGAAGACAAGGGGAAAGTTCTACAGACCAAAGAAGGAAGAGTCCAAGGAGTTACCACCAACAAGAAGAAAGATAGAGATGAGCTAGGAGGAACTGTGGTTACTGCTGCATTAAGCTTCCTGGCTAATTTTGAAGATGTATATAAACTATGGACTTTTGTTGCCAGGTTCCTTGATGCTGATTTTGTGGAGAATGAGAGATGGAGATACACAACTCTCAATCAGAAAACAATTGAAGTTTAATACAATAAATTTCACTTCATTCTTCTGGATTGTGGAACACAGAAGACTCAAGAGTGTGGATTTGGATGAGGATTTCAAGAGGAGAAAATAGTTTACTTATCCAATCATTTTGTTGATTAGTTCATAAGTCATATAGACAATTCATCAGTCAAATATATTTGATTTTACTTGCTTCTTCTGTTTTGTCCTTGCATACACATTCAGGCAAAGAAATCACAGCTAGAAAATTGAACTTCTATTTATTCCCAAACTGACAAAAGTGTAAGTTCCAGCACTAGTATATTGAGCAACTATTCTTCAATGATATGTATGTCTATTTAACAAAAATCAAAATAAATAATAGGCGAGGTTGGTTCAGCCTCAGTTTTCTTGTCACTACACTGGTTGCAATGGTTTTCGTTGAATAACACATAAAAATCAAAATCAAGAATCACACATAAAAATCAAAATCAAAATCAAGAATCACACATAAAAAACAAAAGAACAAAAGAAGGCTGCAATGGTTTTCGTTGAATAACACATACTTGAATTTTGGCTTCCCACCATTCATCACTAGCTGCAATGGTTTTCTTCTCCCCATCCCAGCCAAGACCTGTGTCCTTCCCAATAAGCTTAGCCCATAATTGTCATTCCTTTTTCAAAGAATCCCACCTATTTCTGAATTGCTTATATTCATATCTCAAATTTGTTGCCTTATTGAACTTTTCTACAATATTTGCCCAACCAAGCTTAGTGAAGTGGTTGTGAGGTTTATTTCCAGCATTCACCTCTTCTATGCACACTTTCAATATAATCTCAGTATTTTTATCACACCATTCTGCTTTCGTTCTTTTCATAGGAACTTGATTGAGAGACATTTCACAAGCTTAACGAAACAAACAAAAGCATACAAAGGAAGAAGAAAAAGTGACGAAGGAAGAAGAAAAAGAATGACGAAGAAAAAAACCTGTGATGCTAACAAAGGAAGAAGAAAAAAAGACGAAGGATGATCGGAAGAGGTGACGAAGGAGATCAGAAGCATGAGAGAAAAATTTCGAGGAAGGCATAGCACGGCAAGTTCTCAGGAACGAGAGAAAATTGAGGAGGGTATGCTTTTCATTTTGAAATTTTCTTGAGGACATTATTGTCCAAGCCTTATTTTAGGATCAGATTCCCGAAAAGGTGATTTGAGAAGCTAGAAATCTAAGCTTAAGAGGAAGATCTGTTGAGAGCTTTTGCTTTTGTAAAAGCTAAAAAAATAATAATAACCAAACACTCTTAAAAAAATAAAAAAGATCTTTTTTCAGTAGATAAGATAATAAAAGATCTTTTGGGCCACATCCAAACGGGCCCTTAGAAAGTCTTATCTTTGCTTAGCAAAGTTATCTCACTATATTCAAACTTAAGTATATATCCTTTCTTTGAGAGATTTGAATATTACATTCATTCAAACTATTGTTTGGAAAGTCAGGAGTGGCTTAGTGATCAAAGAATACTTGGATGTTCTAAATCTCTGGTGGAGATTAAGGGTAAGACAAGAGTGACATAGAGAATACTTGTTGTAGTCAAGAGTGACAAAATAAAAATTCGACGGCTTAGAAACACTCAAACGTAGCTAGGAGTAGCAAAGTAAAAACAAGAAATTCTTGTAATAAATTGTGATTAGTAGAACCCTTTACTATTTGTGAAAGAGAACTGGACGTAGTCTAGATTGAGTAAACTAGTATAAATATTGTGTTTTTGATCTAACTTCTATTACAACTTGTTTATTTTTAGTTGTTTTGATCTTATCATTGGACGCACAAGTTTTTTTAAAAGTGTATTTGAGAAAATCTGTCTATTTAAGTGTGGACGCTCTTGTTAAGTACATTCTTTTCAAACTTGTGATAAAATTGATTTGTGAAACTCTCTATCTATTGAAAAATATTTTAAGTTTTATTAAAGATATTATTCAACCCCCTTCTAGTATGATATATGTTATTTCAACACTCATGTTCCCTTGTTGTTCCATATTAGCTTCTTTGTCTAACTCTTATTAGTTGGACATTTTTTTAAGCAATCCACACTATAGCCAAAACCACATACAACATCGATTCTAAAGGTCATTCAAAGACGGTTCAAAACCGTCTTTGAAATCAACATCGTCCATAGAAAACTATCTTAGAAAAAATTATCCTTCTAAGATGGTTCTTTGTTAAGAACCCTTCTAAGACGGTTTTTTTAAAAAACCGTCTTAGAAGGGTTCTTAATCTAAATATCGTTTTAGAAGAGTACTCTTCTGAGATGGTTCTTAACTAAGAACAGTCTTAGAATATATATTTTTTTTAAAAAAAATTAAAAAATGGGAAATCTAAGACAAATTTTTCAAAAGTCGTCTTAGAATGTATAAAATCTAAGATTATTTTTCAAAGAACCATCTTAGAATGTCTTTTTTCAAAAAAAAATTAAAAATTCTAAAATGATTTTTCTAAAAACTGTCGTATTTTTTAAAAAATAATTAAAAAACCCACTACTTTTTCTACACAATAAAGCACAATTTTCAAAAAAAGCATATGTATTACTTTGATAACCATTTAAGTGACGTATCACATAACATATCTAAAATAATTTATAAAGATTAAATTAAGGTTAGAAGAAAATAAATTAATAACCATTGAGCTGAACCAATGAGTATTTATATCCACCCTAGAAAAATAATGCACTATAAAGCACTCTTAAAAATTATATAATTCAGGTTGATTCATCCATTCATCAATGAGCATTTATATCCATCCTGGGAAAACAATGCACTATAAACTATATCAATCATGACATTTTGCTGCATTATAGACATGCTACGAGTATTTATATCTTTATTAAAAATTTAAATGAACGCATACCTCTTCAGATAATTTGATTAACCTTTCATCTTGTTGATCCCATTTACGAACTATTACCTGCATGGCCATGAGATCAAACCACATAATCACTGTGTCACATATGAAAGGGATATATTAAAAGAGAGAAATCAAATATTGATAACAACTCCTAAAATTAAAAACTACTTTTATGAATATAATTCTTTTTATTAAAATTTCTTGTCTGTTTCTTCTTTGAAGATTACTACACATCCACGTTAATTATAAAATTGGTGGTTTACATAATATCTGTATTCACGCTGTGTTTTTTTACCCCCAACAGAAGATGCCTGTGAAGTTAATCAAGTAAATCTCACATAAGCCATCAGGATATGTAGCCCAGAAAACACACGTGCAGGTGCAGTCATGCCTCATGATTTTCATCGACTAGATATTTAGGATGATAACCTTCATAAACGCGTCAACTTCTGGACTAGGTCGTATTTTCCTTTCATTCTCTAGGCGGCCCAGTTCATTCGTATATGCTGCCAGAGTTAAGAACATTTATTGAAGAAATTTAATTGTCAAATACATAGAAAAATCTTCAACATAATTAAATCAATATTTAACTACCTGCAAGATCTTCTGCACCTTGACATCTAGCACCAAATTCCAAAGTTTCTCGTACTGTCAGTTCTGCAATGTGATCATCTATTTGGCTAATGTATGCAGAAGTCGTCGAACATAAAACTCATCTAACTCATGGCCATTGTATGTTATACTACCAGTTGTCTGTAGACACAGAACAGTAAGAAGAAAAAAAATATAAGAGTAGCGAATTTTAAAATGAGCACGGTAATATAAAAAAAAATGTTAGCTTACAGTGTCTTTCTCCACAATGGCTTAGATTTTGCTAAATATGAACATGGGAGAGCGGCACAATTACAAACAACCAAATTTCAATGCAGGTTAGACATCGATGAAATCAAATTAACCAAAAAAAAATGAAGATTTTCTTTATTTAGATAAATCAAAATTTAAGATTATTGTATATAATCTGAACAAATTATACAACTACTAGTCATATAAAAAAATGAAGAGAGTTAAAAAAAATCAGAAAAATCACTTAAAATTATACAACTATTAATCATGTAAAAAATAGTAATACACTCTCTAACACTTTTTTAAATACATTCTTTATTATATTGATTAAATTTACAGAAAATCATTAAATTTAAAGGTAAGAGAAATTGTAATTAATTATACAATAAATATATATAATTTATCTTAATGTAAATAAGAAAAGGGTTTCTTTGCCTAGTATTCTTATAAAATTGGTAAAGAATTGAAAGAAAATATTATATTTGTTGTGAAAATTATAGAAGAGGAGAGAATGTAAAAGAATTTTTTTTTTTAATTCAGTAACTAATATCCTAAGGATACTTGTTAGTATTTTTTATAAAAAAAAAGGAAAAAAAGAAAAAGAATAAAATATAAAATAATATTGTTATTCATGTGATATATAAAAAAATAAAGGGAAAATATTATATAATAAGAGTAATTATATGAATGATATATTATTAATAATAAATTGTTTACCAATTCATTTTGAACTCGTTTTATTATTTTTACATAAATTATAATTATGTCACTCGTCTTATCCTGAATTTCTCCTTTTCTTTCTTATCTTCTCGTAAACTATGTTGCTAAAATAAGTTATGGTAGCAGAATTATACAAAACGCTGAGTTGAAATTTTCTTTCCCTCATTTATAAGCGTGTTTAGTGATAACTTCCACAGTATTCATTTATGATACAAACCTTCAAGTTATTATCAAGCTTGCCCGCTAGTGCCAGAAGCAAGGAGGTTTTTGCCCGCTCCTGGAGGTCCTAGTAGCGAAGTCATCCTGCAATAATACAGCGAAAAAGTAACCGGTTACAAAAGCTCACACACACATGAAATCTCTGAACCTATCAAATAAAGAAATTAACTCACACCCATGATAACATTGCCATCACGTTGCACCCTGATTTCAAATTACTATAACTAGTATGTTTCACAATTGACGATGTCAATCAGAAAAAGAGAAATAACTCAATTCACACGGTTGCGTAACAGCAACATTAACATGAGAGTGATAACAGGGTAAGAAGTGAGTGAAAGCTACAGCCTACACGAAAGAGAGAACTTACTTTGAAAGGAATTTATAAAATTGAATCACCAAATCGAGGTCATTCTCATATACCGTACTGACTTTTCCCAGGCATGAGATACCAAATCTTGGGTCTGTTGTATAAATTATATTAATAACAATGTTTCATAATAAAATACTATGAAGTTTGGTTATACAAATACAATAGAACAGATTCTGCATGCAACCATTCTATGTATCAAAATGCTCAAGTTAACCCCAAAAGCAGTGCCAACTATATTTATAAGAAAAAAAAAAAAAGCATTGCCAACTACAAATGTATGCATATCTTATTTTTGGAATCGAGAAGTTCAATTTGTACATGACTTTTGTTTTTCAAATTAAGAGAGATTAAAGAAAAGAGTGAAAAATATGAAATAAGTTAAGCAATGTAAATGAGAATATGGAGAAAATAACAAGTTTATGATCAGTTTGACTTATAAATCACAATGGTAGGAGTACAACTTTAATTAGAATTCTACTAGTGGTCTAGTGGGGAAGAGTTTAGACTTTAGATAAGTACACACCTCTCTGTTAATACTATTTTACCAAAGAAAATATTAAATATATATACTAATAACTGATTGCCAAGCTAATTACAGACTTATTAACAAAATTTGATATAATTAGTAGATGGTTGAATTTGTTAAAAGCTCGATTCTTAGTCATTATATGAAAAGATCTTTATCAGAAAAGATAAAACTATTAATCTCTTAATTATGAGTTCAGAGATAGCTTTTGGTCATACAAAAAAGAGTAAACAAGTAATTTCGTTTCCATAAGTGGCAACTTGCTTTAGTCTCTAAAACTGTACATGTCTATAATTTAATCCCCACTTTATCAAATGTCTGACAAACTAGACCTTTCCTATTAGAGTTAACCAAACTTAGAAACTAAATACTTTATAATAAAGGGACTCACTCACCACTCTCATTCAACTATGCATGCTTAAGTTAACCCCACAGCTATCCTAGAACAGCAAATCAACACGCATAAAAAGTTATCACAGACAAAAAAGAAGCAAAAGTTAACCCCACAGCTATCCTACTCCATGATATTACACTGAAGACCTTTGCAGAATTGCCTCTCTTCCCTACAAATAACATAGCCACAGTAAAAAATATGTCACCACCCACACCACATAGGGAATGAATGATGTCTAAAACAAATGTTAAGTACAATAAACCAGCCACAAAATGTAGAAGTTTGATAGTTATTTGATGGATGTAATTCAGAAAAATTAAGAAAAAAGTAAGCATTGTTTCCATGTTAGTCAATCAATTATTCACAGGCAACAGTGGTCATGGGACATGTTAAGTCAACTGACACACAAGTTGACCCACATATTCTGCAATCACTTAAAATGTGATAACCTTCTAAGTTACCATTTGTAAAACTGCACCCTTATCAATTGTTCTAGTAATCTAAGAACTTCCTAAGTTCTTGTTACATACAATCTAATTGTTAGTAATAAAAGAACGACCACCTAGCACACGTGTTGGCTCCTCCGTTTTTTTTTTCACTTTAATATTATTTTCGCTTTCAAAAACCCGCGTTGTGCTTCCTCTACTTCTTCATTCCACCATTTCCTAGCTTAATCGAAATTTCAATTTGAATTTCAAAAGACCAGGCTATGTGTGCTACACTACTAGAAAAAGAGGTTTTTACGATGCACTTTCCACATCGGTCCTTTGAAATTGTTTTAGAAGAATACACGGTGGCACTTTCCACGACATTTTTGGAGGCATCGTCCTGGTATGTGCTATCAATTAAATGACTCTCAATCACTCATCTACATTTTTTCCCTCTCACTCACACCTTCATTACTTTCAACTTGACCTAGTCCCTCCTTGTCACTCTCCCAGTGTCCCTCACTGCCGCTCTCGCAGTCTCCCTCACCATCGATCTCGTGGTCTCGCTCGTCGTCACTCTCACGCCTGTTGTCGTTGTTGTACTCGACTTCGGCGTCGGTGGTGAGTGAGGGTGTTCACACCGTCGAGCGCCGCCTTGGCCAACTATATTTGGGTTTTGGGGTTTTGATGAGGTTTTCTCTTTCGCGCACCGCCACTGCCAGTGAAGTGAGGTTTCCTTGTTTGGGTGGTTGAGATGAACGTGAACAAAACGACACCGCACAAAAGGTAATAACTTTTGTAGACTTGTTGATACTATCCATCTCTCAAACACGGAATCAGAAGGCAATAATCCTTTATTTTTGTTACTCTGTGGTTGAATTGATTTTTTTTTGGGGTTATTAAACCTATAACACAATGTTCTCTTTTAGGGCAAAAGGGTATGGTGAACTCATCCGCAATGTTAGCGTCTTTGCTTAATTGGGCATGTAGTGATGTACTTTTGGTGTGATTCATAGCGAGCAGTTGTTGATCTTTTTTCCCCTTAACATAGGTGTATGATATGGAGACAAGTTACTTATTGCAGGATCCTGAACAATGTGGGAATGCATTAAAAGGATTTGAAGCCTTCCTATCTTCATCAAAGAACACTGCACTGTATGGATTTCTTCTCTTAGGCCTTCTTTCTTTATTTTATCTAATATAATTTATTCCATATTTTTTTTTGGGTTTGTAACTTGAACATGCCTACTTTATCTTTACAAATCATAGTTTTGCAAACAAGGATTTAAAATTTGGGTGTTTCATATCATCAGCTTGTAATTCATGGAGTTTGAGACCCCCTTTGGGTTAAGAAATAATTAAGAATCACGTTTTTATCAAATCTATTAAATATAACAGATTACAATTTTTTAACTCATCAAATCATTTGCTTTGAGGTTGTTTTATTTGGGGTACTGTGTCTTTTGTCACAGTACTGATATGAACCTTCATTACACAAGGGCTGACATAGGATCGTCTAGGATTAAACCTTGATGGAAAATTCAAAAATTGAATAAGAAAAGGATGAGAAATTGGCAAGATTCCAGGGTTGGGTAGTGGCTAATTTCTTGGGCCTTAATAAGGTGGGTCTTGACATAAAATGGATGAATGGGATGGTAAAAAGGTAGGTTAAGTGGTGATTGAACAGAAAAACAGAAATGGTTATAACTCAAGCTACAGGTTTCCAAATGAGGTGATTCCAAAACGAGGTGAAAGGTTTCGTTTTGAATTTCAATTTAGGCTTAACAATCACTTAATTTGAATGAGTAAAACGAGAGTTATGGTCACGAGATAATTCTAGGCAGAATTGAATTTTCTGGAATTGTGGTTTGAAAGAACAAGGTTGAAGATGAAATGGTGGAAGGAAAGAATCACTCTTTCTGACGAGGGCAACACACAAAGGATGTGAAAGACCTTTGATATAGTCAGGGTGTTCTTGAATCACTCAAGAACTTAGGAGAATCAGTCTCACTAAGATAAAAGAGATAAATTCTAATTTTTCTGAATAAAACTCAACTTTTATTTATTGATAAAATGGTTCAGCTTATAAAGAAGCTTTACCATCAGATTTTACATATGCTTCATTAAAGGAAATTACAATCCACTTAAATTTAGTAATGAGCCATTAACGTAGGGAATGAAAGAACTTAATGGCTGAGTGTAACTAAAATTGTGGCAACCAAAAGTCACCCTAAAAGCCATCAAGCCAATCACCATTTGGTTTCCCAAAGGCTAATGCCTAAGTTGCCAATTGGGCCCTTATTACAACTTGAACTGAACCAAACTAAAGCCCCTTTAGTTGATTAACCCAAAACATATTTTTGGTCAGCCAACTTTACATGGATTGGGCCATTATTTAGACAAACTAAACACTCTAAAATTGGGATGAAGTGGCGCCATTTAGTCCTCCTCCATTTGGGCCATGATACAACTCATAACCTTCGACTTTTCTCCTTAAAACTTAGACTTGTATTCAAATAGTATGGACAACACTTGTTGAAGAGCTTCCTTTGCTTTCCTTGCTCTAGCCCTTGTTATAGGTCCTCCAAGTCCTTCAAGTGGATCCTTGCCCTTGCTCTTGGTCATGTCCTCATCATTCTCTCCCTCTTGAGAAGGATTTTTCCTTAAATCGGATTCTCCATCTGCATCAAAAAGAGATAAGTCGGATACATTGAAAGTGGAACTAACATTATACTCATCGGGTAGCTCAACTTTGTAAGCATTGTCATTGATTCTTTCAAGCACTTGAAATGGTCCATCTCCCCTTGGTTGAAGCTTTGATTTCCTTTGTTCCAGAAACCTTTCTTTTCTCATGTGCACCCAAACCCAATCTTCGGGTTCAAAAACAACATTCTTTCTCCCTTTATTTGCTTGTTTAGCATAGATTTTATTTCTCCTCTCAATTTGATCTTTGACTCTCTCATGAAGCTCCATCACACAGTTCGCCTTTGCTTGACCTTCTTTATGCTTAAAAACAAAAACATTAGGCATAGGCAAAATATCAAGAGGAGTTAGTGGGTTAAAACCATAAACAACTTCAAAAAGAGAACAATTAGTAGTGCTATGAACAACTCTATTGTTAGCAAACTCAACATGGGGTAAACAAGCTTCCCAAGTTTTTAAGTTCTACCTCAAAACTGTATTAAGCAAAGTTCCCAATGTCCTATTAACAACTTCCGTTTGCCCATCGGTTTGTGGGTGACAAGTGGTTGAAAATAACAATTTAGTGCCCAACTTTCCCCACAAAGTCCTCCAAAAATGGCTTAGGAACTTAGAGTCCCTATCACTAACAATGCTCCTTGGCAAACCATGGACTCTCACAATCTCCTTGAAAAACAAATCAGCCACATAGGAAGCATCCTCAACTTTTTTACATGGAATAAAATGAGTCATTTTAGAAAACCTCTCAATGACCACAAAAATGGAGTCTCTACCACTGCTTGTTTTTGGCAGCCCCAAAACAAAATCCATGGATAAATCAATCCAAGGATACTCCGAAATTGGCAATGAAGTATATAATCCATGAGGCTTTACCTTTGACTTTGCCTTTTTACATACAATGCAATGTTCACAAAATTTCTGCACATCCTTTTTCATGAGGCCAATAAAAATGTTCTTGTAATGTTTCTAGAGTCTTTTGGACCCCAAAATGCCCCATTAAACCTCCTTCATGTGCTTCACAAATAAGCAAGTTTCTTGTAGAACATATAGGCACACACAATTTGTTTTCTTTGAAAAGAAAGCCCTCATGTCTAAAGAAACCATTTTCTGAAAAATTTTCACAATTTTTAAAAATTTCACCAAAAGTTTCAGCACATTCATACATGTTTTTCAAACATTCAAGACCAATCAATTTTGTTTCAAGCATAGAAAGTAGTGTCTGATGCCGAGAAAGAGCATCGGCTACAATATTACCTTTTCCCTTTTTATGTTTGATAACATAAGGGAATTGCTCTAGGAATTCCACCCACTTGGCATGCCTTTTGTTAAGCTTGCCTTGTCCCTAGATATATTTGAGGGACTCATGGTCACTATGAATGACAAATTCCTTGGGATAAAGGTAGTGTTGCCATGTTTTCAAAGCCCGCACTAAGGCATACAACTCCTTATCATAAGTTGAATAGTTAAGGGTAGGACCACTTAACTTTTCACTAAAATAAGCAATTGGATGGCCTTCTTGCAACAACATAACCCCAATCCCAACATTTGAAGCATCACACTCAATTTCAAAAGATTTTTGAAAGTTTGGCAACGCAAGTATGGGGGCATTAGTTAGCTTTTGCTTAAGAACATTGAAAGCTTCTTCTTGTTTCTCTCCCCATTTGAAACCAACATTTTTCTTGAGCACTTCATTTAGAGGTGCTGCCAATGTGCTAAAATCCTTCACAAATCGTCTATAAAAACTTGCTAAGCCATGAAAACTCCTCACCTCGGTCATAGACTTAGATGTAGGCCATTCTTGAATAGCCCTAACATTCTCCTAATCAACTTGCACTCCTTTTGAACTCACAACAAAACCAAGAAACACAACATGGTTAGTACAAAAGATGCATTTTTCAAGATTGGCATACAATTGTTCTTCTCTAAGCACACACAAGACAGATTTTAAATGATCAATATGCAAATCAAGTGAAGTGCTATAGATAAGAATATCATCAAAGTACACCACAAAAAACTTTCCTATGAACTCTCTCAAGATATGATTCATTAATCTCATGAAAGTGCTAGGAGCGTTAGTTAGGCCAAAAGGAATAACCAACCATTCATATAAACCATATTTTGCTTTAAAAGTGGTTTTCCATTCATCCCCTTCTCTAATCCTAATTTGATTGTATCCACTTTTTAAATCGATTTTAGAGAAGTAACATGCACCATGCAATTCATCAAGCAAATCGTCAAGCCTAGGTATAGGATGCCTATATTTAATGGTGATGTTATTAAGGGCTCTACAATCGAAACACATGCGTCACGTCCCATCTTTTTAGGGGCCAAAATCATCGGGACAGCACAAGGACTCATACTATCTCTTACCCAACCTTTGCTAATGAGTTCATCCACTTGTCTTTGAATCTCTTTGGTTTCTTATGGATTACTTCTATAGGCTAGCCTATTGGGCAAAGAAGCTCCCGGAATGAGATCAATTTGATGCTCAATTCCCCTCAAAGGTGGTAGTCCACTTGGCACACTTGATGGAAACATGTCTTGAAAATCCTGCAAAAGGGATTTAACACTAGAAGGCACTTCAAAATCATCAAAAGTGTTAGTGTTCAAAATCTGATTTTTGCAAAGCAAGATGTATAGTGATTGTTTAGCACGAAACAACCTCTTGACCTCACTTTTTGTGGCTAAATAGCTTTCCCTCACTTCAAGTGTTTCACTCTTCTTTTATTCACTCTTTTTCCTCTCAAGTGTTTCCCTCTTTTTCTCACTCTTAAGTGTTTTGCTCACTTTTTCTTTTTCACTCTTCTCTTGAAGAAGTTTTTCTCTCATTTTCTTTTGATCCTCACACACTTCTTGTAGACTCAATGGTGTAACCGTCATGATTGGCTCTTTTATCAAACTGCCATGGTCTCCCCAAAAGTAAGTGACTAGCCTCCATAGGAACAACATCACAAAGTACCTTATCATTGTATTTCCCAATGGAAATATCAACTTCAACTTGCTGCCTCACTTGCACCTCTCCATCCTTACTAAGTCATTGAAGTTTGTATGGCCTAGGATGTGGTTTAGTAGCTAAATTTAGCTTTGACATTAATCTAGCACTAGCCACATTGGTGCAACTACTCCATCAATGATCACCATGAACACCTTGCCATTGATTAAACATCTTGTGTGAAAGATGTTTTCTCTTTGGCTCTCCTCCACATGCTTCAATTGACCACCAAGTAACCACCTAATCATCAACAAATCTCCCTCCGGAGTCTTTTCTTCCTCTACGTACTCACTCTCCTCTTCCTCTTCAACATCATATTCACTTATATATTCTCCATCTCTAAGAACCATGGACCTTTTGTTAGGGCACTCATAAGCATAGTGTCCTAGGCCTTCACACTTGAAACACTTCACATCTCTACTCCTTTTAGAGGGTTCCTCTTGGGACTTTGAACGAGTTTTTGATGGGGTAGGTGTGGAGCTACTAGAAATAGCAGCCCCATCTTTCTTGTCTTTGTCTTTCCAACTAAAAGAACCAAAGTTTGCAGAACTCCTCTTAGCCACTTCTTTCCTTTTTAATTGTTGCTCTACTTGGATTGCTTTGTGAAGCAAACCATCCATTTCAACAAATTCCTGCAACTCAACAATATCACGGGCTGGGATTCAGAGAGGGAGTTTGGACTGGGATTCAAAGCTTTGCATGTTTAGAGATTCTAAAGAGAGAAAGGTCCAAGTTCCAGAGAGTTTTGAAAGATTTTGCTGTGTGAAGATCTGCAATGACTAGAGCTTGAAGCAGGAGCCGGTTTGAGAGCTTGAGATGAGTTTGTGAGTGATTATGAGATCCTAGAGGTGAAGGAGACATCCTCACCACTTGTATTTTCACAATCTTTCATCTTGTTCTTCTATTTACTGTAAAGAAGGCTTCCTGTGTGGAAACAAGCTTCATGATGATGAATCAAGTTGATTCAAGTAGTTTTGATGATGACAAAAAACCCAAAGAATGATTTCAAGATTGAGTCAACAAGTTCAAGATCAAGATTAATTTCAAGCTTCATGAGAAGAAATCAAGAAGATTTAAGAATCAAGAGAAGTTTGATTTCAAGATTCAAGAGAAGATGAATTCAAGATTCAAGAGAAGAAATCAAGAAGACTTCACAAGGGAAGTATTGAAAATATTTTTCAAAAAACAAACAGTACAATTTTGTTTTTCAAAAGAGTTTTTCTCAAAATTTTCTAAGTTACCAGAGTTTTTACTCACTCGTAATCGATTACCAGTGGCAAAGTTTGATTTCAAAAGCTTTTAACCGAATTTGCAACGTTCTAATTGTTTTTTAAATGGTGTAATCGATTACAATATATTGGTAGTCAATTACCAGTGTATCTGAACGTTGAAATTCAAACTCAATTGTGAAGAGTCACATCTTTTCATAAAATGCTTTGTGTAATTGATTACTTGGTTTTGTTAATCGATTACTAGTAACATGTTTTGAATAAAAATCAAGAGATGTAACTCTTCCAATGGTTTTCTCAAGATTTTCTCAAGGTTATAACTCTTCCAATGGTTTTCTTGACCAGACATGAAGAGTCTATAAAAGCAAGACCTTGACTTGCATTATATACACCTGATATAACTTTTTCATATATTATTTTACAACCCTTGAATCTCTTTGAACATCTTCTTGAACTTCTTCTTCTTCTTCCTTTGCCAAAAGCTTTCTAAGTTTTCTAGTTTCCAAACTTTGTTCTTTCACAAAAAACAAAAGTGTGTTATTCATCTTTTTCATTCTATTCTCCCTTTTCCAAAAAGAATTTGCCAAGGACTAACTGCCTGAATTCTTTTTGTGTCTCTCTTCTCCCTTTTCCAAAAGAACGAAGGATTAACCGCCTGAATTCTTTTGTGTCTCACTTCTCCCTTTTCAAAGAATTCAAAATGACACAGTCTGAGAATTCTTTTGATTCTTCCCTTTCCCTTAAACAAAAGATTTCAAAGGACTAACCGCCTAAGATATCTTTTGTTTCCCCTTCACAAAGTGGAGGGTACATCCACTTCGTTGTTCAAAGAGAACAAGGGAGGGTACATCCCTTGTGGATCTTTTCTTGTAAAGGATTTTACAAGGTTGAAAGAAATCTCAAGGACCGCAGGTCGCTAGGGGACTGGATGTAGGCACGGGTTGTTGCCGAACCAGTATAAAATTCTTGTGTTTGTCTTCTTCTTTCCTACACTCTTTAATTTCCATTGTGCACTTTAATTATCGCTTTTACTTTTGGTTAAGTTTCTATTTTTGTTTACTTTCTTAACATTATAGTAAAAGCCTAATTGAATTTAGTAACATTAAGAAGGATAGATTTTTAATTAGTAAAGGTTCATTAATAATTAATTCAACTCCCCTTTCTTAATTATTCTGAGGCCACTTGATCCAACATCCTGGTTATGGAAAGCTAAATCCTCTGTTGTAAATATATTTCTATCTATTTAATGATGTTTTGTGTGTTCTCTGTGCTATCTTCTTTTCACTCGAATATGCCTTTACCTTGATCACGTAAACACAAGCTTTGTTAGGGTCATTCAATAGTGGAAACTGGTTTGATTCTAAAGTCCTTGATAGTACAGGGCTAAGTTGTCATACTATCACAAGGAATCGGGGTGTGATAATTTAGTTGTGTATGTGTGTCTTAATGCGGTCTTGGTTGAGTTTAGTCTAACAAGAGGAATCTGTGGACTATGCTTGATCAGGATTAGGCTAAACTATCATGAGGAATTGGGGTTTAATATCTCAGGAGACACCATAGGAACACATGAGCATTGTTAGATAGAAAATATCTTTTTAGCATCAGGAACTTATTAGGAAGGCCAACATGTTTTCTACTTGTTTTTACACATCATTTCTCTCGCGTGATTTTCCTTTTTGCACAGATAGTTTACACACCTGTTCATATTCACACTTATCTTTACACACCAGACACCTATTTGCTTAAATAGCTTACCAAATAACACAAGTTCCCCGAGAGTTTGATACTCGGTTCTTACCGTTTTATACTACTTGTGCGATCCGGTGCACTTGCCGAAAGCGAAGAACTCGTTATTACTTTCAATGAGAAAACATGTATCAATTGGTTAGGAAGCTGACCAATGAAGATTGTTTTTTGACTGTTGGGTATTGATCAGTCATTGCTTTTGGATTTCTACCTTTTTTACTTTGTTTTAGGTGGAGAAATAGAAAAGTAATTTAATAGAGAATGAATGGTATTATTAGGCTCTGACTTTGACAATACATTTATGTATTTATAGACAAAACTTCAGCTAACTAACAAAATTGTTTTTATTATTTTAATGTTGTTTTTTTCATTTCATAATAATGTTGTTTTTTTCATTTCATAATAATGCTTTTATTACTTTGAATTAATTAATTATTTTTTTCAAAATAACATTCTAAGACGGTTGTTAGCTAAGGACTGTCTTAGAAAGTTACCTTTCTAAGATGGTGTTTAGCTAACCACCATCTTAGAAAGGTACCTTTCTAAGATGGTGCTTAGCTAACAACCGTCTTAGAAGGCAACATTTTTCTAAGATGGGTTTTATAGAACCGTCCTCAAAAGTCTTAACTTTCAACGATGTTAGCTTCAAAGATGGTGCAAAACCGTCTTTGTATGTTGTTTTCCACCGTCGTCGTTAGTCTTTTTTGTAGTAGTGCTAGGTTCCAGACCTATCAGGTCATGTCACCGAGCTATGTTGATTGTGCATGCTATATAAAAAATCCTAACCAGTTTTCATTTGTTGTATTTCCATTTCCACTGTGTGACTAGCTTCCAATTGCTTTTCTTCCAACCTCATTTTTGCATTCCAGTTGTATGTATCATCTCATGCTCTATTTTATAGATAGATGAATGGCCTTTTGTGTATTGTTAGAAACCTTCTTTTTTAGTTTTTGTCTTTTTTCTATCTTATCGTGCTTCTATTTGCATTAACCTCTCCACTCTCTTAGTATTCATCTTCATCTCTCTATTCCGATTCACACTTCACTCTATTACTCTATTAAAAAGTTCCTCTTTTTTTTTTTACTTTCTATGTTGAGTTTATGGGTTATTTATTTAGTTCATGTTTACAATTCAACCATGGTTTCTCTTTATGGATATGCTTTGTGTACTTTAGTTTCTAACTTCATTGTTTATCCATTTTTGGTACATTAAAAAGTTCCTTTGTTTTACTTTGTATGTTGAGTTTATAGATTATTTATTTACTCGTGTTTTAATGTTTATCTATGTAATAGTTCATCATGACACATAAGCTCAACTCCATTATGGACATTGCTGATGAAAATGAGACTTGGAGAATTGGTGTACATGTGATTAATATGTGGAATATTCGAAGGGCTCCAAGGTGTAACATTGAAATGATCTTGATGGATGAGAAGATATAATATAGATTATTCAGGTTTATTGTCAAATAATTTCCATCTTATATCACATTTTTTATATTTGCATAGGCTCATAAGATTGTTGCTCAAATTAAAAATGTTGATCCTAAAAAGTGGAATGATGTTGTTAAAGTGGGTAAGACATATATGATACGAAATTTTGAAGTTGAAAACAATACTGGATAATTTAGGCCAAGAAAGCATGCCTTTAAACTGAAATTTGCCAATGCCACAAAAATAAAAGAGTAGGATTTTCCAATGATACCAGAAATGGTGTATGATTTTACACTATTTGATAATGTTCTTACCGGCGGTGTCAATCCTGACTACGTAATAGGTATGTTTATTACCTATTTCTTATTAAGTCCACCTATTGTATTCAAAAGTAAATAAAAATTGATATTATGGGCGGATGTTATTGGGGAGTTAGTTGATGTATTGCAATGGAGCCTAGATGGAAAACCCAAAAAGGTGGTGTTCACCATGAAGGATAAGTGTGAGATATTTTCTATCATTCTTATTCATAAAAATTGATATTTTCTGTCATTAATAGAAATATTTATAATTATCCATATAATTGACTACATTTATGTTTTGTTTTTTAATAGTGGCACCATTGTCAGTTGTACTCTATGGGAGGATTTTGCATTCTTCTGAAAGATTATTTGGACAAACATGAAAATGGACCAGTTATATTTCTGCTTCATTTGGCAAAAATTAAGGAAGCACAAGGTCATTATTTCCTTAATAACAACCTTAATTTCACTTCTTATTTATGTACATAAATTGTAGATTATATTGTGCTTGCCTTAATAATCATAATACATATGTAGGGGCTTATGTAGTGTCCAATCAAACTTCTTTCTTCAATAAAATGCATGAGTTTGGGACAAATACTTTTTTTTATAATAGTTTAAAATGAAGTTATCTCTATTGCAGATTAGATCTGAGTCAACTAAGCCTTGTGACTTGCAGTCAAAGGTTGAGTCATCTTATTCTTCCAAAATTACTTTAGATGATAGATTTCTTTATAATGCTCAAGTGAAATCATTGAGTGAACTTTGTGAGTTGAAAAAGGTAAATGTTGTATTTGTTCTATATTTTATTATTTATTTGCTAGGATTGATTTTGAGTACTCATTAGATTTCACTATTAAGAATGATGTATAAAAACTATGATGTTAAAAGTTTTAAATATTTGTCTGCTAGGAATGTGTTTGTGTATCTGTTGCCACAATAACCAAGTTCTTAGTTGCCAATGGTTGCATATATGAGAGTTGTCCAAAATGTAACAAGAAAGTGGATTGTGAGAAATTTCCATACACCTGTCAAGGTTGTGGAAATGAAAGTGCAACAACTGTGCACAGGTTCTCAGTTTAAACCTTGTGTTTCTTATGATACATAGCTTATTTATATGTTTCCAATTGATGTGTGATTAAATCATTTATAACTTAAGTTAAGTCATCTTATATTATATAGGTTTCGGTTGGAAGTGAGAGTTGCCCAACCTAATGGGGCTTCTTTTAATAATCACTGCTTTAAATAATCATCATAGTTAGCTTACGATTTTTATATATTTAAATTTGATGTTTCAGTTGGTAGGAAGGTGAATTTGATCCAAAGGACATTCCGGAGGCTATTGATATGATACTGGGGAAAAATAAGCTATTAGATTTAAGTCTATGTCGAACAATACCCGGTATTCTGTGTCACATGTATCAGAGGATGAAGATCTAATTATATTATTATTGAAGAGACTTCCTACAAATGAGGTCAATATAATTGAAAATCTCGATGGTTTGTAATGTGACCATGTCTAAAATAATTGACTTTTAATGTTTTTTTAATTATAACTTCTTGGAATTGAGCCTAAAATGTCAGATTCGTCTGTGAAGAAGAGTGATGATATAGTTTGTGTAACTGTAAGTTTTGGTGTAACCTATGTTTATTAACACTGAACTTACACATAAGGTAATTTAAGTTGTATTTATATATTTTCATAGCAACAATCTTTATCAGCCAGTAAAGAATTTGATTCTGAATCATCTAAGTGAGTGGCTCCTACGAAGAGAGAATTATTGATCTCTAAATCTCAGCTGGAACTAGTACTATTTGAAGACCTGTCATCAATTCAATTATCCTATTCCAAATTATCCAAGCATATCAATTCTAAGTAAAACATGGTTGGAAGGAAATTAAAAGGATTTTGAAGCCTGCTTATTTTTTGGGTTTTTTAACGTTACCTTTTGTGGCTGTTAAATATGTGTGTACTTAATTATTGTTATCGTTCACAAAAACTGTTTATTTTGGGTGTTGTAATATGTCGATACTTATGGTGATGGTTCACCAAAACTGCTCTATTTTGGGTGTTGTAATATGTTAACACTTATGGAGTTGGTTCACCAAATCAGCCTTCCTTGTGTTGTATAAGCAACTATGTAGTAGGCTTAAATTAAGATATAAAATATGCTTTATTGACTATGAAATGTTTCATATTGGATCAGAGCTTATGTTTATCAAATGTTTCGGATAAATGAATTTTAATATCTGATTTTACTATGCTTTATAAATGGTTGTAAATACTATCTATTTAGTCTTAATCCATGATGGAGGCTACTCTCTTTGTATTTCATTACACTCAATATCATTAAGGCTTATATCCAAATATTAACAATTGTTATGTCAAACTACTGTATTTGACTTTAAGATGTGTTCAATTGTAATCTAGAAAGCACATAGTAGAGGTGCCTTCCTCATACACCTAAGTTGTGTTATGATCTAATGTAAGGCAATGTTCCTAAAAATAGAAACAAGGAAATTCGAAATTCATGGCAATTTGTGAATGACCAAAATATGATCTGTGTTAATTGTATAATCATTCCTAACTAAAATTGTTCTAAAATATCTGTCCCAAATTGCATTTTAGCCTCTGTATAAGGTTTAGTGTAAGTAGCAGTACACTATTGTAATTTCTTTTATGAATGAGAAAGGATTAGAAAGGCAAATCAATTTCAAGTTAATGGTCTTAAACCAATCACACCAAAGCAGATAAGTGTCCAACAGAAATCATGGAAAAGTTGTGAGTTGTCCTGGGAGCCTATTATCAAAAGCAAAAGGAGGTTTGCTTTTACGTGTGCTGGCAGCTTATTACCAATTGGATGAAATATCTCTAAAATTTGATATGCTGCAATTATAGTATTTTTTAACCAATAAAAAATTAGTCATAATCTACTAATTGGTGGCTACAAGGTAGCTATAAGTGTACTAAGTCTATCAGCTACAAAAAAGCTGGTGTGACCAACAAAAGCTGTCAAACAAGTGTACTAAGTCTTCCAGTAAGTCACATTTTCTCTTCTAACCATGGTACCATCTAAGATCCTAATGAAAAGCACACAATTTTCTAATTAGTAGACTTCGTATATCATTTTTATTAATAGAAATAACTTATTAAAAAATTGTTTCACAGCTGGTAGGTGAATTAGACTTGATGTAACAGTCATATAACATCAAAATAAGTGCATAACTTCAAACAAATTTGTCAATCTTCAAAGACTCTTTAACAATTTGGCTTAGTGATATTTTGCTAAGACATCTTCAGTTCATTATTAAAGTAGTTTTTTTTTCAGATAATGAATCATGGAAGAAGAGGTTTCTAACACAACAGTTTGTCAAGATTAAAAAGGAAACTGGACACAGATAGTCAACGAAAATATAGGTTTTGTATCTCTACTAATATGTTCACATTGTATTGGTGTCTTGCTAGATATGTTATGAAGATTGAGCTTCTCTTATGTTGTCATTAATGTAGCTGGAACAAGTGGCAACCAAAAAAATTTCAAATGGCATTAGCAAATGTCATTAATACTCAGCAAACAACAATGACCTCCCAAGTAGACAGAGGAAAACTATCAACAATATCTGCAAGTTTCGTAATAATTTGTACAATGACTTTGTAGTTTCATTTTCAACTTCTACTGCACTATTAGATAATCAAACGCATGATTATTCCTTTGTACCTGAACACGCAAATGATCCACTTCATTAGACATATGAAGGCTCTCCAAATGATAGTACTGAAAATGCAGGTGACAATAATTTCCAGACTATATCAAATGAATTACACATCAAGTAATAATTATAATTGTGTTACTGTTGGTTTTTATGCAAAAATGACTGATACTTAACTAGATAATTAGAATGAGCTATCAGATAGTATTGATGATTCTGCTCATCACAGTAGCACAAGTTTTACTGTCAATCAACTAGGTTTTAGCTTAAGGACAATGTTATTAATGTCAAACTAATTAACCTTTCTTTTTTAGGATATGTTGATCTAAGAAACGCTTCTGAAACATGTGCATATTACCAAGCTACTATGTGGTATCAAGAAAGGACGAGGAAAAATAGAAATCAAGCTAATTCCAAATATAGTCTTTGCTGCAGCATAGGAAGGATACAACTTTTTCACAAGAATTCTCCAATGCTTCTGCAACAGCTACTATGTGATGAAGAATCACCCGAAAGCATAAATTACCAACAAAATATCAAAGCTTATAATATGTTTGTTTTCATTGAGTTGGCATATAGTTAAATGATGGACACAATTATTTAGTTTATATTATTCATGACATTTTTGTATTTGTGCAAGGAAAAATATACTTTATTCACAGCTGTTTTCGAAGTTAAAAGAAATGCTTGATGAATACAGTATGTTTGCTAAGTCTTTTAGGCTGACCAAAGACAGATATGATAACTACCAGATAAAGAATCTTAATCTACAGTTGATTGCAGACAGGAAAAAGAATGGAAGGATTTATAATTTGCCCACAGTTTCAAAGGTGGTTGCAATTATTGTTGATGATGTAAGTCAACTCATCAGTCGAACCATAATACTTGAAAAACAAAGTGGACGATTACAAAGAATCAACGAGCTTCATCCAAGTTATCTTGGATTGCAATATCCTTTAATGTTTCCTTGTGGTGAAGATGGGTACTGCAGTGATATCAACCATAGAGATTTGGATTATTCTCATCAAAGAAAGAGAAACAGACTAACTAACATAGCTCCATGTGGAGCTTTTAGGCCTTAGATCTTCTTCATCAATAGAGTCTTTTGCTTCTTGAAGATGAATGGCAGTGGAATGGAGAAAGAAGAAAGATTATTAGATATTCCACTTCAAGGAGAAGATGAGTCAAGAAGAAGCTCACCACCATAGGAAGCCATGCATAAGAGCTTGAAGGTAGGAGAAGATGAGTGGAGGGAGAGGGAGAGAAGGAGCACGAAATTTTGTGCCTCAAATGAGGTTTGAAATTTGAAGTGTAATTCTCAAATGATAAAAGTTGAAAAAAATGCACACACATGGCTTCTATTTATAGCCTGAGTGTCACACAAAATTGGAGGAAAATTTGAATTTCTATTCAAATTTCACTTGAATTTGAAATTGAATTTGTGGAGCCAAAATTTCACTAATTATGATTAGTGAATTTTAGCTATGGTTCAGCCCACTAATCCAAGATCAAGTCCAAGATTCTCCACTAAGTGTGCTTCGGTGTCATGAGACATGTAAAACATGAAGGACATGCACAAAGTGTGATTATATGATGTGGCAATGGGGTGTAGAAAGCAAATGTTCACCTCCCCCTCTAAAATTTAATTGGATTGGGCTTCTCCCAATTCAATTAAATTTATTTCCCAACACACATCTAATATTCACTTAATGCACGTGAAATTACAAAACTACCCCTAATACAAAAACTAGTCTAGGTGCCCTAAAATACAAGGGTTGAAAAATCCTACATTTCTAGGGTACCCTACCTACATTATGGAGCCTTAAATACAAAGGCCCAAAAATAATGAAACCTTAATCTAATATGTACAAATATAATTCGGCTCATACTTAGCCCATGGACCCAAAATCTACCCTAAGACTCATGAGAACCGTAGGGCCTTCGTTTGCATCTCTGGTCCAATCTTCTTGGAGTCTTCTATCCAATGCCCTTGGGGGGTAGGATTACATCATTCCCTCCCCCTTGTAAAGGATTTGACCTCAAATCCAGAGGTTCTTGAAACTCTGGGCTTCTTCCTTCAACACCTGTAAAAAGAATAAAAACATATATATTAGTGGTGTTTGGTTTGTTGGAGTAAGGTAAGGTCTGAAAACCCCTTTCTTGGGCATCTTCCCATGAAGGAACATGGTTCCTCACCAACTCAATGAGTAGTGCTACAAGTATAGAAAAATATGGGACAAACCTTTTGTAAAAGTTTGTTAAGTCATGGATGCTCCAAATTTTCCTTATACTTGGTGGAGTGGACCACTCAGGAATGACCTTTATTCTCTTTGGGTTCGTGGGAACTCCTTGATCACCATTTAAAAAATTAAGGAAAGTAATGCAACAAAACATACCTTTTTTTATATTCTCATGTTGATTACTCCTACCAAAAAGTATGAAAAACCCAAGGTGTCCTATATGAGCACTTAGGTTTGTATTGAAACAAAAAATAAGAACAAACCTACCTAATGAGTCCCTATGTACACAAGTCATGAAGATGTTGATTGCATGAGTGATTTTACAAAAGATGGTTGCACCACTCAACATATTCATCATACCACCTATTTTGGGGATTTGGTGCCTAATAATACCTATTTTGGACACCAACAAAGCACAAGGATGTAAGCTCTTACGAACCAAACCCTCATCCAACAACTTCTTTACTTGAGGAATAACCTCAAGCCCAAGAGGTGTGGCAATGCTAACAAGTGTCTTTTGACAGAGGAGAAAATGTGGAGGTTGTCTAAGAGGGGAAGTTTCTTTAATGTTTGTCTTTATTGCAAAATGACTTTCCTTCCTAGCTAACCTCTTGGATGAGACACTTACCTCCTTACACTCCTCCTTAACCATTAATGGGTGTCCTTCTTCTTAGGGGTATATTTATTCACTAGATTCTTCCCCTTTTGCTTCTTCACTTTCACTAGAGAAGGTGAGGTAGTAGCCTCATCTTGGCTACTATAAATGTCTTAGCCCCTCATAATCATGGTTTTCTTGGTGGGGCATTGAGAAGTAATGTGTCCTCTTCCAAGACATTTAAAGTACTTTATAGAGCTAGTCTTCTCTTGCATACTAGCCTTAGGGGGGTTGTTTTTCTATTGTCTTCCCCTTATCATCTTTGGCTTAGAAGGTGTTGCCCCTAAGATGCCTAGACCTTGGTATTTCTTTGGATAAGAGTGAGAGCCATAAGATTTTGAGGTAGACTTTTATTTTAAGTTATTTCTCTACCCTTATTTCCCAATCTAAGTAAGTCTTTACATTATCCTTCCTATGGAAGTATGGGAGGTTAATGTTAGGCTCTTGAGGCTTTCTTTCCTTTTCTCTCCTATGGGAGTGAGGTCTAAGATGTGACCTATGCCTTCCTTCATAATAGTCATGAAGTTCTTCACTTAGGCTCTTACAAGAGTCATGACTACTATAGGTGGCATGTTTTTCTTTCCTTAAATTTTAATATTTTCCTTCTTTCTTCTTCCCTTATTTGTTCCCTCTTATCTTGATTTATTTCTACCCTATCTTTTACTTTTTCTTTTCTTTCTAGTTTTTCTTTACATAACTTGAGAGAACTCAACTCATCTAAGATTTTAGATAGAGGGTCCTTATGACTAGTACCCTTACCATTAACACTAGATGAATGATAACTCATGTTGGTTCCTAAGTTGTGGTTCTTTCTTGTTGGGGGTTTGCAAAAGGTAAAAGCTAGGGTTCAAAAGAACTCAAGATAAGCGTGATAAGCAAGAAGAAAGTATCATGCAATAGAAAGATAAACTAGGCATGACTAGTAAATAAAATAAGCTATGAAAGTAAGCAAGAAATTAAAGTGCAAGAAATGTAAAGTAGGCAAATCCTAAGAGTGTTTGGATGACTACATTTAAGGTTCCCAACAAAACACTCACTATCCTAAGGGAAAATTGCCTAAAATTATTACACACAAATGGAAGTTTGGTAACCTATTGGAGGCTCCCAACACACTTCCAATGAAAGGCCTTTTCTTACAAAATTTGAAAGCAATGAAGGTAAGTAAATTGCCAATTACAAAATTACAAAACAGTCCTCAATTTTGGTGGTTGTGATCTCTTTGGTGATTCACTCAATTTAGAGTGCTTCTTAGTCCAATAGCTCTTAAGGTGGTTGGCCCCTTGCTTTTTGACTCAAATTCTTCAAGGGATGGAACCAATCCTCCTTTCCAATTTCCTATATGGCAACCCACAAACAAGGAAAAACGCATAAAAGCAAGCTAGGACTCAAAGAGAAACGTAGAATGGCTCTAGAGTAGAGTAAAAAAAACTAAAAAAAGACTCAAGAAACCTCTAGTTTTGGCACTTGTTTTCACACTAATTTTAAATTGAAATTTTAGAACTAAGATTGGTATAAAATAGACACCAATTATAGAACAAATTTCGAGCCAAAACAACAAGCACACTTCCCTTTCACTTCTTTTTTTTTCCTAGACACTGATTTTCCTTCCAACTTGTGTGATTTTTAGTATTTTTTACTTTATTCCAAATCACTTGTTTATTATTTTATAATTTTTTTTCCAGATGTCTAGAAAATTCAGTAAAAATTTCAGCTCAAAATTCGCAGTTACCAATTCCCAGTATTTTTTACTAGTTTGTATGTTCAAGCTGCCAGTACCAGCGATTTCAACCTAGAAATCAAGAGTAGTGTTTATGTTGCTTAAGGCTTGGATAATTACAATTTGTGTTTACTTATGCTCAATTGTCTTGAATAACACAATTTAATAGAGCTTAAGACTTATTTTGATTCTCAAATCCAGCCACAACTCAGCACCACAACTCAATCTCTTCACAGGCATCATATAGGAAACTTAGAAAACAAAACAATGTTCAACAACAAGACTACTTCTAGGAATTGATTTAGAACATGTTATGAACTAAATAGCATACATGAATTAGACTCAAAATTCAAAAGATAGGCTAAGAATGACAAGAATACATGAACAAATGTATATAGAATTCAATAAACAAAATAAAAATTCAACACAAACTTAGAACATAATGTGACAACTACTATGACTAAACATGACTCTAAGACAACATGGATTAAGTGATTTACACTTAGATTTATGTGTTTTTTTTTCTAATCAATATTTTGGAAGAAAATTTAGATCTAAAGGTTCAGCACAAGAAGATTATGACTGAAAAATGATAGAACCTAAAATCAACACACAAACATGATTCAAGAGTAAATCTATAAAATTTGAACCATAGAAATGCAAGAACAACTGTAGATCTAAGATTTAATCGATTTAGTTTTTTGAATCTACTCTAAACAGCACCAAACCACAAGAAAATGGAGAATATACATGGAGAATAAGATGAAGAACAAGGAATTAAAGTGAATTCACCAAACAAAAGGATAGAGGAAGCAAAAGAACATCACCTAGACGAAGATGCTCTGATACCACATGACGTAGCTCCATATGGAGCTTATAGGCCTTGGATCTTCTTCATCAATGGAGTCCTTTTCTTCTTGAAGATGAATGGCAGCGGAATGGAGAATGAAGAAATATGATTGGAGATGTAACTTCAAGGAGAAGATGAGTCAAGAAGAAGCTCACCACCATAAGAAGTTATGGATAAGAGTTTAAAGGTAGGAGAAGATGAGTGGAGGGAGAGGGAGAGAAGGAGCACGAAATTTGTGCCTCAAATGAGGTATGAAATTTGAAGCGTAATTCTCAAATGATCAAAGTTGAAAAAAATTCACACACATGGCTTCTATTTATAGCCTAAGTGTCACACAAAATTGGAGGAAAATTTGAATTTCTATTCAAATTTCACTTGAATTTGAAATTGAATTTGTGGAGCCAAAATTTCACTAATTATGATTAGTGAATTTTAGCTATGGTTCAGCCCACTAATCAAAGATCAAGTCCAAGATTCTCCACTAAGTGTGCTTAGGTGTCATGAGACATGTAAAACATGAAGGACATGCACAAAGTGTGACTATATGATGTGGCAATGGGGTGTAGCAAGCAAATGTTCACCTCCCCCTCTAAAATTTAATTGGATTGGGCTTCTCCCAATTCAATTAAATTTATTTCCCAACACACATCAAATATTCACTTAATGCACGTGAAATTACAAAACTACCCCTAATACAAAAACTAGTCTAGGTGCCCTTAAATACAAGGGCTGAAAAATCCTACATTTCTAGGGTACCCTACCTACATTATGAATCCTTAAATACAAGGCCCAAAAATAATGAAACTTTAATCTAATATGTACAAATATAAGTGGGCTCATACTTAGCCCATGGGAGAGTTCTTGTGTTTTAGGCTACAGTCTGGAAAAGGTGAAGCACAAACTTTATTGGGGTCTAGAAGATTGTTTCAACAATTTATTGTTGATGGTTACACAATGATGGAAGCAGAACAATTATTTTTTATCAAAACTCATCAAAAGCAGTTGCGTTGTGTTAAATATAACACTTTAAAAAACTCACAACAACCGGTTGAAAATTAGCATGCCATTTGTGGAAAGCGTATTATTTTACCTTCATGTTTTGTTGGTAGCGGTAGGTATATGGATCAATTATGCTTTGATGGAATGGTCATATGTAGAATTGTTGGATTTCCATATTTATTCTTAATTTTTACTTGCAATTTGTATTGGCATGAGATTCAATGATCCGCTTCAGCTTTTAATTTAACTGCACAAGATTGTCCAGACATTGTAACAAGAATTTTTAAACGCAAGCTAGAACAACTAATGTCTGACTTAAAAGATAGAAAAGTTTTAGGCAATGTGTTTGCATGTAAGTTGTCCACTCCTAATGCACTTAGTACTAATTTGACTATTGCGTGTATAACTGTGATTAAACTGACAATGTTACAATTGCAGATATTTACACAGTTGAATTCCAAAAGAGAGGTTTACCACATGCTCATATCTTGCTATTTTTGGATGCTGCCAGCAAGTATCCATCTCCTGTAGATATTGATGACATCATATCAGTTGCGATACCAGATTCTATTGAACAACCACAATTCTATGAGTATGTCAAGAAACATATGATGCCTGGTGTCATATCCTAATTTCGTCTGAGGACCATTGTTTGTCGGTATTCAACCTCCATTTGACCACTTCAAAAATACCCATTGCCATGGAATCCGTAAAGTTGCGAGACGTTTCAAAAAAAAAAGCCAAAAACACAAAAGCGGGGAGTGAAATTATCAAATACGGGGGGTGCACTCAAGAAACTTCAACGAGAACATTCTAGAAGGGGGGTGAACTTATCAATTACAAGGTCCATTCAGGAATCTTCCTCAAGAATCCTCTGGCGGCAACCACCTCCATTTTGTTAAAAAAAAGGCATCCGGAGCATCTGGGGCTTCCATAATGCTTCCATAAAATTTCCAAAAACCTTGGGTTAGCATATTTCACTTAATATTGGTGAAAGGGAAGAGAAAAAAGAGGAAAATCAAGTTCGAAATGCTCCCGTAAGGCTTCCGTAACTTTTCCGTAAAGTACAGAAAGGGGGGTGAACTTTGTAATTGGGGTGCGCTAAGAAATCTTCCTCAAGAAGCCTCTGGACGGCAAGCACCTCCCCATTTCTCCTATAAATAGGGGGAGGAGGCTGAGTTTCAAGGATCTCTGACCACTATGCTATGCATTTCAGTTGTTTTTGGTGAAAAAATGTGTTTTCGTGAAGAAAATCCAAGCTGAGGTGCTTCCGTAACGCTTCCGAGACGTTTCCGTGAGAAAATCCATGAAGATTTTCCGTCGTTCTTCGTTCGTTCTTCGATCCTCAACTGGTAAGTGTTCGAATCCGAGACTTTCAATTCATTTCTTGTTTTGTTTGCTTTTATCTTCATCTCGTTCACTTTCGATTTTCTTTTCTTCCGCTTTTAATGAGCTTTTTACCATTTATTTAAGTCATTATCTCGCCTAATAATTGATAAAATGAATTTCAACCGATCATTTGTGTTGTAATATCGTTTAATCACTATTAAAACAAAATCTAACTGATTGTTCATGTTGTAACCTCGGTTAAATAAAAAAAAGGCAAATAATAATAAAATAATCAAAATATCTTGAAAATAATAATAATAAAATAATCAAAATATCTTTGAATAAAATAATCAAAAAAATCAATCGGACGTTTTTCTTTGAAGGTTTCCTTGAATGAATTGACTAATAACCAAAGTGAAACTAAGGCTAAAATCAACTCACAAACCAAGCTTTGTCCGCAAAAGTCACTCAAAACCGTTTTAAGGTCCAACACCTTAAACGGTCCTCTTTGCTTTTATCGGTTAACATGGACCATTCAAAAGCATAAAATCAACACATAACTTTACCCACTTTTGCAAGAACTACGTAGGTCTGATTTCCTCATCGCAATTGAGGATACGTAGAAGCAAAAGCCTTGCTTTTGTCGACCACCCCAAGAGATTGTTAATGATCAAACGCCTTAACATTTCTCGCCTTTCAAAAAATAAGAGATCATTAATGGTCTAACGCCTTAACGTTTCTCTCGTTTCAAAAACCAAGAGATCATTAATGGTCCAACGCCTTAACATTTCTCTCCTTTCAAAACCAAGAAATCGTTAATGGTCCAATGCCTTAACGTTTCTCCCCTTTTCAAAAATCAAAAGATCGTTTAAAGGTCCAATACCTTAAACGACTTTTGTTCGGTTAAAATATATCTTGCAGAAAAAGATAAAAACAACTTAACCAATGTTTAGTTCTGAAAGAACTACGTAGGTCTGATTTCCTTATCGCAATTGAGGAATATGTAGGAGCGAGGAAAACACCCTTGTCGACCACAAAAAGATAAAAAATATAAGAGGGCCTATAAAAAGCTAAAAGAACATAAAAAAGGGAAAAATTCATAAACTTTGAAGTCATATTTTGCACACTTGATTGAAGGTTGTAGTCCCTTGTGACGGACGTGTGGGGTGCTAATACCTTCCCTGTGCGTAAAAATAACTCCCGAACCTTTCACACTTAAAGTTCATAGACCACACGTTTTGGTTTTCCCGATGTTTTCCCTGAATAAACATTTGTGGAGACTCCGTGCGCCTTCTTCCCTTGGAAGACGCACCCATGAGCCCTCGCGTCGCCTTCCCGCTGATGGGTAGGTTGCGACACATGGTCCATGTGGTCATGCAAACAGAAAGTCGCTATGCATGAAAGGTGGAAAGTGTTCTTGATATTTTAGAGGTTGTGATCACTATTGAATATCTTAGTTAACAATGTAGTGAAGTCAGTGGTTGCCTCCTTATCTGTATAAACTATAAACATATTATGGAACAAACCTACATTTGAGGATTGCCACCATAGAGATGTTATTAAGCATATTATAAGTAAAGAATATGCAAACCTGCCCATTCAATCTGTATGCATTGTATAGTGTTTTCCCTTTCTCCTCATTTCCACCACATTTGCAAATGGCAGCAGCTAAAAATGTAGTCTCGACCGCATTTTGTGCTACAAAAATTAAGTCAATAAAGTCAGGGAAATTACAATATATCTCCATAACTTATACCCACCATAATCACAAATAATTTTTAAATAAATGTAGCCTTCTGAATGGTATTTTTCTTCCCTCAGGTCACCAACACTAGGCCTTACGTGCACACCACGATACTCAACAACCTGCAAACAAACATAACAAGCATGAACTTAATGTCTTAAGAAGAAACTGCGGTAAGGTATTTACCTTACCGGTTAGTGACTCCTAAATTGATGAAGTTACCATCTCTCCTTCTTGTATATCTCTACGAGCAAAGAGACCTCATCCATGAATGCCTAATTTAAGAGGGTTGGGTCTGGGGACTGCAACTTTAACATTCCCATCATCTGATTTCTAGTGATTGTTGCTAGCATAATTATTTTTAAATTAATGAAGAAAGATGATGTAGTTGGTAAAAGACCTTGTCAAATCAACAGGACTCAAGGGACTGAAGACAAGAAGCCCTGAAACATCCAAAGAATTATTGCAAACTTTTATCAGGGAATTCTACCATATGGAAGACAAATTGCAGTCAAAAGGCACTCATATTTTTCTTGTTAAGGCTCAAAGGAGTTAAGGAATGAAGTAATGTTTATAGCTAAATTGCAACATTGCAACCTTGTAATACTTTTGATGTGCTGCTTCTAGGAAAAGGAGAAGATACTTGTATATGAGAGAGTATATGTCTAACGCAAGCCTTGACTCTCACTTGATTGCTATGTTTTTAGATAGCTTTAGTGAGTAAAAATTTTCATGAGCTTTTGTAGTTTTTACTGAAATTTTTTCTTCAACATTTTTGTGAGCTCCAAATTGATCTTGGTCTATGGAAACAAAACAAGTAGAGGTGTTATTGGTTTTAAGGTAGTAAGGTGGAACCTAATACAATGTATGTTATTTCCTAGCTAATAAGACAAATTATGATCGAGCATTAGTAGTTTAGTATTTTCTATTCTTCTTAGTTTATTTGACCTCTCTTTAATTCTTATTTTTTCACCTAACTCGATTTTAGTCTTAGGCAAATGATTGAGCTTAGTTGATAATTGTTGCTTATTTTTAGATTTTATGCTTACTTGACCAATCTACCTTGTGTAAGGCATATATGACACTACAAAACTTCAAATGGAGCATGTTAAAAATCCCCGGAAAGCTAAGAAAAGGAACTTTAATTTTGTCAGCAAGCACTTCAATTTTGTCACAAATAAGCTTGGACCAATTCTATCATTTCGATGGTCAAATTGAGCTTGAAAGTCAGAACCTTTGAACATGAATAATTAGACTCTGAATTTGGACTTGGTTTTGTGTAATTAGTTTAATTAAGTAAATTAAATGGGCCTAATCAAGACCCATCCCTTCTTTAGGCCGTGTATATATTCATGGATGTTAGTTAGTTACTTCAATTTGTACAAAAATGGATTTAGAAACTTGTTGTGCAAGCTTTGGGGTCGAACTCTTTTTTCTCTTTTTCTCTCAATTCTTCTTCATTCTTTTTCCTCTTTTCACTTCTATTCTTCATTTTTCTTACACAAATTTCATTTCTCTTCCACTAGTGATGATCATGGCTAAACACTCGATCAATCTATGGATTCATTCCAAACAAAGTTGAATTTGAATTCTAGTTTAATATTTTTATTTTGTGTGAAAGTTCATTTTTTTTCAATCTAAGGATCGAAACATGATGTCAAGCGCATTTTTCAAACTTTAATCATATCAGAGAGAATAAAAATATAGTTTACCCTTTTCAAATAATTGAAAGCATCATCATACTGATCTATCTGGACAATTCTCATACAGTCATACACTGCATTCGCACAGTACTAATTAACATTGGATAATTATATTTTCAAATATATAAAACATATTTAAACCAAATTTATTTTATATTGTTAGAAAGGTCTAAAATACTGGCCACTGTCCAGCGTAATTGACGGTGCTGCTCATTGACTTTTAACACCACATTGGAAAATTAATAACTTCAATATTTATTTTTTTTCTTAATATTTGAGGAAGATAACTTTTTTTTTTCAGACTTTGGAGATAATGTTCTTACCTTAATAATACGATGATTGATGTGTTCCCAATACAGAACAAAAATGTAAATTTCGTTTTGGGTTGTGAATCGGTACAAAATTGAAATGTGTTTTTATTTTATACTGATTCATATATAATGCAATTTTATACTTGTATATTTTTGGGAGAAAAAAAAGTGTAGAACAGAATCATGATTTTGAGGTATAATTCTTGGAGGTAAAAAAAATTGCATAGCGGACCCAAAAAATTACACAACCAGGGAGTATATTTTCATTCTGTTATGTGTTAAGAAATACAACGACATGGTACTTTTATTGTGCATTTTTTTGTTTTGTATAAAAGTATAAAACATAATGGAAGTATAATTTCATTGTGTTCCTCAACCTAGAACACAATGGAAATATACTTACATTGTGTAAAAAAGAACTTACTACAATAGTTTGACAGAGAGATGAAGGAGAAATGAAACGGAGAGTTGAACGGAGAAGGAAAGAGGGAGTTTGGACGGATGGTAAAGGAAGGGAGAATGGTTAGGGAGGTAGTAAAAGAAAGAAGGATAAAATGGACAATTTGCTATGACTGGGTAGTCGCAATATGAGTGTCCTTGGTTAATCTTGACTTAATATATTGAAGGCCCACACAATTAGAATGAGAGTAGAAGTTCTTTTATTTTGGTAGGAGTTGCATTCTCAGCTCACACTCAGGAATGTTATTAGGCAGTTGATATTTCCACTCCTCCTTATTACCAATAGACTTTCTTTTATAAAAAAATTTTATACCAAAATACATTGTATTCTAGAAACTAATACACCTTCTTTTTACTAAATGGTGATTTTATAAATACAGGTTCGCTTGGGCAAGAGGATTGCTGGAAACCATCTTGCCTTCAAACCTTCAAAGACAAAGCACGAAAACATATGTATTGATCAATGTGTTTTATTTAAAATAATAATTAGAAAGTAAAAGAAGAAAAAAGGGGAAAGGGGAAGAAGCCAAAATAGGGTTTCGTGTCTTTCTTTAATAAATCAAGAATCATGATTTTATATTCCTCATTTGTCCTGTGGTAATATAATAATATGTAGGCTTCAAATTGGAACGCATAACTCTTAATATCTTTTCCCACAACACCCTGGTAATTAATCTTCACTCTTCGTTGTAATTCTTTTTCCCCTTCAATAAGTGATTTTGCACACCTTCTCCTAGAAGAACCTCCAATTTGAAAAACATATTGAAAGACAGGGAAGATCGAGGTTGAAATTGAATAGAAAAGAAATGAGTTAAAAAAACTGATTATCTGATGTTGAAAGAAAATCAAAAAGTTGAGTGAACCATCCCTAACCACATCACACATACAGATGGTAAACATCGTCCCCCTATCCATTAACAAACCAATACCTCTCTCTTTCTCTCTCTCCCAGTTGAGTGGTGGTTAGATGCTAGCGGAAGGGGAGGGCAGTTTGCTGTAGAGGAAGATGAGAGATATTGAAAAAAGGGAGTGTAAAATCATGTCCGGTAAGAATAACAAAAGAGACTGTGTTAGCAATAAGGATAGTGCAAATAGTAATTCCCATGTTATTATCACGCTCCCCAACTTTTCAGATTTTTTTTTGGGTATATTATTTTTTAGCCTTTAAGCTTTTTTTTTTCTTTTAGAATTTTTATTTTTAGTCCTTACATTTTTTATTGTTTTTTTTAGTCTAACTATGTTTTTGTCTTTACTTGTAATAGGATTTAAATTTAAGGATGGAAAAAAAGTTAAAGAACTAAAAATAAGAAAAAAAAATTAATAACGTATAACAAAAAATTTAGAAACTAAAAATAAAAAATTTCAGAATTAAAAAATAAATAATTTTTTTAACTAAAATAAATTTGAACAAAATATACAGAGTGTGAATTTAAAATACATAACAAAAATATAATTTAAAATAGGACATTTTAGACAAAAATCTGACTAAAAGACCTAGTCAATCTTTCTCAAAATTGACCCAAATCCAAATAACTTTTCCATAGAACAATTTCAAAATTAAAATCTCAATCTTATAAATAATTTTAACTAAAAAAAATCTTATAAAAAATAGTTCACATCACAATTTATTGTCACTAGCATTAATCATTGTTAGGCTTTTGTTATCCATCATATCGATCAGTATGATTGAGGCACGTATTTATACACTATAAATTGTTTTATTTGACAAAGAACGGTGCAGAAAAGGTTTTTTTTTTTTTTCTTGTCTTAAAAGCTGAAAAGTCTTCTCTTCATTATTGACTTGTTCTTGTTTGTTTCTTCACATTGGAAATGTTCAAAGAATTGGTGACATTGTAACGTATTACCTGGTCCAACTTTATCTTTTCTTGATTGCCCGTTAATTTATGTTTCATTAATTAGCACTTGACCCATGAAGTTGATGCTTAACTTTCACTCAGTTGATGATTTTATAAAATGCTGGTCAAGAATTAAGTTTTTCTTTTTACACCCTAAACCAATTAAAATATTTCTTTAATATATATTTTTTTAAACAATTGACATAAAAGTTAATAATTTTTTTATCATATATAACAATTTATTATTAAAGATAATATAAAGAATCTTTACATTAATTATCAATGCATTCTAATTGAATTCTTTGTCAAAACATAGCATATGGGTGATCTCTAGTTAGATTTGGGAGAATTTTGGATCTAATCCAAGAAAATATGGTCAAGTTAGATTAGTTGTTATTTTACATGACAATCAGGTTCAACCTCGATCCAACTTGGTCATGTCAATGACACTATTTAATTTGATCAGCACATATAATATGTATAAACTAGTCATCACTAGGTATAATTTTTAATGGCATTATTTTTTAATCATTGTGTCAGCAAGTAACTTATGTAAGATTTTAGTACTCCATGGTGTGAACACAACTAAATGTGAGATCAATATGCTATGTTTTCTTGTTACTGTAGAGTTTCATATCACTTGTTGCAATGGATAAACATCTGACAAGAATTTATCTTCCTAAGTGAGAGAGGAGGATCATGTGAAGAGAGAGTTTATCAAGTTTATCTAAAAAAATTGTGAAGAGATTGTGAATATAAGAATGATAGCTTGAATTACGTTAAATAAATTTGAGGTCGTGGATGTAGAAATGATAGAGGCTTGAACTACTCTAACAAAATAAATTGTGTGGCCTGAACCACGTTAAACAAATTTATCATATTTTCTTTTAATATTATGGTGTGCCTTTTTTCTTCTCTTATGTATTTTCTCATCATTGTGCATAATGAAGAGGTGTTGTTTTTTCCCAACAATCCTATAGGCTAGTGACCAAAGAAGAGAAAGTTATTGAAGGTGCTTGAGGATGCTAATGGTGAATCTATCTAGATTTATGAGATATTCAAAGGAAGTACACGTGGCATAGTTCAATTCATTGAAGGAAGCCACGTGTTAGTGTTTAAGGAAAATGCTTTAATACTAAAAACTGAATGAAAACTTATAATGAAGAGGTGTTGTTTTTTCCCCAATAATCCTATAGGCTAGTGACCAAAGAAGAGAAAGTTATTGAAGGTGCTTGAGGATGCTAATGGTGAATCTATCTGGATCTATGAGAGATTCAAAGGAAGTACACATGGCATAGTTCAATTCATTGAAGGAAGCCACATGTTAGTGTTTAAGGAAAATGCTTTAATACTAAAAACTGAATGAAAACTTCTAATGAACTCAAGTATATGAATGGAATGATGTTTAGTTTGTTAGCTCTATTTTTAACCCTTGTATGAATCAAATCACTTGGCTCTCACCATGGGGTGGGATAGTCCTCCAAAGTTCGCTCCTATGAGTCAGCCTCAGTATGTGCAGTATCACTATTTCTAGTGTTTGCTTTAGTCATCCTTCTCCTCCTTGTGTTAATGTTGTTCCTACAATAAGCTCTTTTAATCTCAGGGTCATACTTAGGAATTTCTGTCCTCCAGGATTGAATTAGCATAAACTATCAAACATAGGAAAATGATTAAAACACAATAGGCAATTGAATGAAAATTTAGTGGGAGTGAAGAAAAAACAATTAATAAAATTTAGTTGTGATTTTTGGTTAATTACTACAATTATAATAATTATTATTATAATTGTATGAAACTTTGGATTTTGAGTATATGAATGTCATGGCAGACAACACATTCTAAGACGGTTGTTAGAAATAACCGTCTTAAAAAGTAATGTGCAATTGACTTTCTAAGACGGTTATTACCAAATAACTATCTTTAAATGTGAAAAGAAAAAACTTTCAAAGACGGTTATTACCTAATAACCGTCTTTAAATGTGAAAAACAAAAACTTTCAAAAACAGTTATTATCAAATAACTGTCTATGAAAGATTTTTTTTCCATTAAAGTTTATCATTTCACTTTTTTATTTTGAAAACTTCCCAACATACCCCGCCCCCCAGGGGAAAAAAACTACTCTTATTTCACCATTTAGATTTTAGAGGTGCTTTCATTGTAAAGTATAGATTAAATATGCACGGAACAAAAACTTAGTAAACATTTGAATAGAAAATAAAGGAAGATTGGAAGAGAAATTACTTTTTCTGAGCAGCAACAAAAAAGAGCTCATTATGCAAGAATGCGACATCACACACTATTTCCCTTACCTAAAAAATAAAAAAAGGTTATATGAAAAACTTAATAAATCCATAAAATGTATGGTCAAGTGTAACCATTTCCTTGCTAGGATGAACTTAGGGTCATTTTTTAAAAGAAAAACTTATGATTAAAAACATGTTTTAAAATTTTATAGTAATTAGATATTAAAAATAGGAAAAATGTTAAAAAAATTTATTTTAGTGTTTTTTCAATAACTAAATAAAAATAATAGGTTCTAAAAAATTACCAGCATAAAATCGCTTTTTCAAAGCTAAGACAAATGCATCCTTAAAGTTTTATTCAGGCAAGTAAAAACAATGCTTCAAAATATGTATAGTCAATATCAGCACTAAATGATGTTCAACTAAAGATGCCATGATGAACATCACCCTGGAGAAGAAAAAAATCAAACAATGCTCTGAAACATAAAAAGTATTAAGAAATTTATTAGTAAAAGTAAAACCCCACATAGAGAGCTCAACTAGGACTGAGCATACCTAAAACTCTCTTATTAGGCTCAGATTAATCATGTCCACAATCCCCAGATGGCCCTTACGACCACTCACAGTCACATACCGACCACTTGAAGTAAAATCCAGAGTGTACGACCAAGTTTTGAAAATATGGATTGTAAAAGGATACAATAAATGGCAGATCAAGAACATGATAAAATTGCTTCCAATGTGCAACTATGCATCATTATATTGTGGAATAAAGTATAATAGATAAGAGGAGATACAAATCAAAGTTGTACAAAGTTGTTACAAGGACAAAGCCAAAAGAAAGGAACATTATTTTTATGATAGAATTAAAACAAAAACTATATCAAGTAAACATAAACTTCTCTGCAATCCTATTAAAATGGTTGTCTATTTAATATAAAATGCAAGACAATTAAGGAGTAGAAATCTCTTATATGAGGGATTATCAGTAATAGGAGTTAGGACTTAAGAGCACAAAAATTATAGAGCAGATCATTCACTATCTTTAAAGTACCAACAATTACATGCAAGTTAGATATGTTTTCAATTCTTATGTATTTGAACTGATTGTAGAAGATTTATCTCGCCTATAGAACAATGGTTTGGCCTTGCAAACCCAAAACATGGATTTTCCATCATGTGAGAACAGGAGAAAGAAAATAAACTAATTCATACATATGTTACTCACATCAATACCCCAACTATTCATTTAAGTAACTGAACAAGTTATATTTGCTTTCAAATTCATATGCACTTGAAAAAGTTATATCTGACCTAGCACAATGGTTGGGCTTCATAGCCAAAGAACTTGGATTTTCCATACTGTAGGAACAGAAAAAGAAAATAAACTACATACATACATCATGCCCTAACGACTCATAATATTATTGAACTATATGTAAATATACCCATAAAATAACTTACAGGCAATAATCAGTATTCAATATTTAGTAGGTCAAGACTAACTATGGATGGTGTAATACATGCTTCTTGCCACACAGTAAATAAATGCTTTAAGACTCATAAATAGACAAGATTCCAAGAGAATATTAAAATAAATCAGAGTCCAGAAGTCTACCCCTTCACATGCACAAACAATAAACACTCCAGAGACAAATTCAAGCCTAATGCAGTGCTACCTTTAAACAAATAAACAAACTTTGTGATATTATTAGATCATATGATCTCACATTCTTGACAAGTGATAACCAAATAGCAAAGATAGTATCCTTGCTCAACCACATATTAAGAAAATACCACATATGCAATTGATGTATGCCATCAATAAGCAATAGAGAAAAATAAGGAAATAAACTCTAATTCGATTTCCCCTTATCCTTAATACTAAACCTCTCTAGAAAGCATATCAAGAAATTTCTATTTACATGATCTAAAGATATGTAGTAGGTACTAGTGAAAAGATTGATTGAAGCATCAATACCAAAATATTGAAAAAGTTAAAATGAAAAATTCATTACTAACATTACAAGTTACAAAAGAAATATAATTTTGACCTAACCTAAGATACTAATAACAAGCAATCCATTAATAGCACCCGGTAAAATAATATCATATTATTTCCCTGAGCTTGAGATATCTACTTCATGAGTTATTGCCTCCTGTTTGATCCTCCATGTCTTCTCCAAGCCTTCGGCCTCCAGATAGCCTCCATAAGCCACTATATAATTGAATTTCTAGTTTTCTTGATATACAAGGCTTGATTAAGGGTAAGAATGACATTTTAACTACAAAAACATCAATGCTGACCACAATTTAAACTTGCATGCAAATCAGGTTTAATTAACTTCTCTTCACACCAATTTGGAGATTAAGCTTCAACTAATTCATTAATAAAGTAAAACCTATGCCAGCAAATATTAGACTTGGCTAGGCTCAAGAATGGCCCACCATGAAGCAAAACACTCAAATAAGGTTTATTGAAAGACCCACTTTTTAATTAAACAGACATAACCATCTTTAGAACATGCATCCCCCCATTCAGCAGTCAAAAAGTATATAGAATCATCCAAATTGTTAGCTATCAATTAAGGGAGATAAAAAAGAAACACACTTCAAATTCCTACTTTCCCTAATTATAAAAAAAACATCAACATTTTCCCAAAATTATCCCCAAACCAATCAACAATGCGACCACAACAAGGCACTACAAACGCATCCTTATTGATTAAGGGCAACATCAAAATCAATTTTTTTATTCAAAAAACAAAAAAATCCACGACTTTCAAACTCCAACACCCATCTGGGCCCTTTCATTTCAATCCACTATTATTATTTTTCAAACACATATTAAGTCAACAAAAAAAAAAGCCACAAAATTCCAAAATTAGAGTGACACACACTCGAATGCGCTCAGTCTCGGGCAAATAGTGAAGTAGAATGCTCCACATGTAGTGAACCTTAACCTCACGTGAGAGGCTCAACATGTGATGAGGCAAATACTGCTCCAGGGAGCTGAACACAAGAGGGTTGAACTCCAATTGAAGGTCCTCATAGCTTTTGGACTTGTGATCTTTTTGAGGGTTTATGTAGAGCCTATTGGAACCTCCCACTTGCATGTGTCCATTGGAGGAGCCTCAAAGTTGTTCTGGGGCAATTCGCACCCACTTGCCATTCTGGTTCTGAGACATGTTTTTTGGTTTTGTGTTCACAAAGAGTGAAGGAATAATAAAACAGAGAAGGGTGATTGTTGTGAATGAATTCTCAGAACAAAACTTGGAATTCTCAGAATGAAAGAAAGAAAATGAGGGTTAAAGCCAAACATATGTAAGTACTACATAAGTGACTAACCTGGTTTCTTCGAAGTGGGACCGTGGACCTCGTCGGAACCACCAAGAGCTACCGTTGCTTCAATGTGGAAGAACAATGGAAGAACGACATAGAGGTGCTGTGTGCATGCGACTAGGGTTCAAGAACAATGGAAGAACAACAAAGGTTAACTGAAGAACTAGGGTTCAATGCGAAAGGTGAAGTACGGACCGGGCTAGTTGTTGCGCGTTTTGTTGTTTTTTTTTCCCTGAATTATGATGGCTTTTTTATAAAACCCATCGTAAATTTAATTATATATAACATTCTAAGGCGGTTTTTAATAACCGTCTTAGAATGTGTGTCATAAAATGGTCTAGTCCTTACAATAATTATAAAAATGCCACCAAACCACTTTCTAAGCCGGTTTCCTAAACAACCGACATAGAAACGGTGTCGTAAAAAGCTATTTTTGTAGTAGTGGTTGCTTAACTATTTTGGCCCCTTTAAACTAATTGGCCGTGCTTTGCCACTAAGTAGTTCCAATGGTGGTGGTGACAGACCAACCGTGCTGGTGGTGGTAGCGAAAATGGTCATTGTCAAATATAAGAAAAATGTATTTTTCTAAAACTAAAAACTAAATTTATAAATCTTTTTTATCTTTGAATGAGTTATAAATTATTTCAATCATTGTTGTCAAGCACATTTTATTTCAAAAATTACATTTAAAAATCAAAAACTAAAAATATGCAACCACCCCCAAACATGTTATATAATATCATTGGTCAAACTTTCAATGCGGATTTGTTAACATCCATAATTGGGAATGAGTTAAGAGAGGGGTAGGGGTAGGGTTGGAAGCTTCAAGGCGAGATAGTGCCTTTGAAATTGAATGACGAGAGTGAAGCAGGCATTTGAATTTGAAGTAAGAGAGACAGATATTGGGGGTTGGCATACGGACCCTAATATTTTAATAGGTCATAGAGAGTTCTGTCTATTGGTCCCTAATAAAAATGTATACGAGATATTGGGAAGGGTAGAATAATTATACGTACATAAAACGTAGAATTGGTTCAATACATTCCTCAAACTATGTAAATAGTATCATCAAGTTTACAGAAAGAGTATGGTAAATCATTATAACTCACGTGATTTTTAATAATATTTTTTTATGTAACACTTAATAAAAATGTTGTTATTAAATATAAATAAATGTTATTAATATATTTTGATAATATTTTATTAAGTATTATTTATAATTCATTCCGCTAAAATTTTTAGTAACGTGAAGTATATGTAATATTTAATAAAATATCACAAAAATATATTAATAATATTTATTTATATTTAATCACATTTTTTAAATATAGTCAAAAGTTTTTAGGAATAAATCTCAGGTAAAAAAAATTATTATAAGTCAGACGTGTAATAGTGAATAAATACAAATGAAATTAACCATTCCTATCCCAACAAACTTATAAGAAATTAAAAGATTTAGACAGAACACTATTTTTATCCTTTATCTTCACAATGTTGGCCAAGAGGAGTGCCACCTGGACCCACATGGTAAGACTCGCTAGGCCGGGCCACTAGTATCGTGGGGAATTACGATAGGAATCCCCACCACTTTTATTGCCATCCTGGTCAACTCCTATTTGAGTTGTGTAAACTCAGTGGTCTCTAACTCTTTCATTTAGTGCATGATGCATGTGAGTACTTGTAATCACATTTCACATTTATATAGCGCCATGAATCGGCACCAAGGAAGCTTAAATACACGAGTATGATGCATACGAATACAAGGATACGGCATTTTTAAAAAAAAAATTAAGAATACAACACATCCTAGATACGTTAATAAAGAAATATATAAATGTAAAATAAAATACAATTAGTGTTGGTGTTAAAATACAATTATACTAACGATCTTAAGTGCTGTTAAAACATTACAAATATGCGGATTTTGTTTTAGCAAACACATTAATTGTGTGGCAAAATATATAAATTTATTCAAGGTTTGAGCAAAGCCAAAACCACACAAATGTACCTTTAATTATTTATTATAAAATCCCTAAATCAAGTTAAAACAATAAGTTATAAGATATTAAAATTTTCAGAAAGTGGCTCAAGTTGTACGAGAGTCGTATTGCAAAACATATTGAGATGTTTCAGAGCCATATTAGAAAAAACTTGAGTCGTATCCCAGTTGTGGCCTATTATTTTTTTAAAAAAATAAAAATAAAAAAATCGAATATTTCTTGTATACATATCCGAACATATCAGAGACATATCGGTGTCAGACACGAATAAAATACCGATACTTTTTCAATTTTGGAGTATCCGGACTTCATAAGCCTGCACTAAGTCCTGGAGTTTCACTAAGCCTTGGAGTTGCAATTAATATTTCCTAGATCAACATGACCGAATCAAACATATGTAGAACTTGATAGATATTTTATAAAAGACATGGTTATCAGCTTATGCTTGCCATTAGTTCTTACTTCACATGAAGTGGAAGACATTCTTACACAAGGACTGATTAGACCTTATTTTGAATTCATAATGTAAGTTGGGCAGGCTGAAAACTTATGCACCAACTTGAGAGGAGTGTTGACATCTGTATATAGTTTTATCAAATTTAAATTTCAAATAAGGATTCTAAAAGATTTAGGTACTTAAGATAAAAATAGATTATTTAGATGAGTTGATTTTAGCCTCCTTTGTCTTTCTCCCTATCTTACCGATCATTGTCTAGATTTTGTATTCAGGGTGGCTAGGATCTATGCTAACCATCTTTGCTTTTATAACTCTCTAATGTAATTCTGTAACTAATGCTAGCAATAAGCAAGATAATTTTCTTCTCCTAAAATTACAAAATTACTTTCATTACTTATTGAAGAGTGTGTACTTATAAAGATTACCATGTTGACTCATGATAATGACATTATTTGGTTAGATGTATAAACTAATTCTACATCACTAGGTATATTTTTGTGTTTGTGTCAGCAAGTTAAGCAAGACTAGAATACTCCACGATGGGAACACAACAAAACACGTGAGATCAATATGCTATGCTTTCTTGTTATTGCTGAGTTTCAGACCACTCATTACAAAGGCACAAACACCGATTTACGCTGGAAGTTATTGCCAAAACACCACCCAACCACCTCTCAGCAGTGCATACCAAACCAATCTTAATAGAATCGTCACATGGATGTCCTCTGATGCAGCTACAAGCAAAGGTTATAACTACACCAGCATAGGCAACAACAGTCCTGCGTATGGCCTCTATGATTGCCACAGTGACGTGGTTGGATACTTTTGTCAATTATGTGTTTCTACTGCTGCCAGAGAAGTTCGTCTGCGCTGCCCCAATAGGATTTCTGCTGTAGTTTGGTATGATTCCTGCATTCTAAGGTACTCAAATGAGAGCTTCTTTGGGAAAGCTCAGACATACCCAACATGGCATCACATATTTGGAACAAAAAACATATCCAACATGGAAGAGATTCAGAAAGGTGAGGATTTTGTGAGAAGTTTGATCAGAAAAGCAACTGTGGAGACCAACCAGCTGTACTATATGGAAGGCTTCAATGTGAGCTCCTCTCAGAGAAGGTATGGCTGGCAGACAGTGTTTGGAGGCCATGTTAGCAGAATATCCCAAATGTTGTGAACAAAAGTTGGGATGGATGGTTTGGTGTCAAAGTTGTCAGATAAGATATGAGGATCATATATTCTACCAACTTAACCAAAAAGTGGCGCCGTCTGTGGGGATGGGATCAAGATCAAGAAAGATGGAAACAACAAAGTACGATATAGAGAAGTTTTTAGGGGAAAATGACTTCGGGTTATGGAGAATCATGATGGAAGCAATCTTGATTCAACATGGATGTGCAGAAGCTCTTAAAGGAGAAGAAAAAATGTCTGAATCTCTAAGCTCAAAGGAGAAATCAGAGATGATTGTTAAAGCCAGAAGTGCAATCATTCTATGCCTTGGAGATAAAGCTTTAAGAGAAGTTGCAGAAAAGACAACAGCCTCAATGTGGCTGAAACTAGAATCATTGTATATGACAAAGTCCCTTGCAAATCGGCTATGCTTGAAGCAACAACTGTACACCTTCAAGATGACAGAGTCAAGAACAACCACTGAACAATTGGCTGATTTCAACAAGATTCTTGATGATTTGGAAAATATTGAAGTAAAGCTTGAAGAGGAGGATAAAGCTCTCTTGCTTCTGAATTCCTTACCAAAATCATTTGAACATTTCAAGGATGCAATTCTTTATGGCAAAGATCAAGACATTATTACCCTAGAAGAAGTCCAGACCTCAATAAGGATGAAGGAGATGCAAAAACAGCAAGACTCCAAATCTGAGGATAATGGTGAAAGCCTTAATATTTCAAGGGGAAGGAGTGAAAAGAAGGGAACAAGAGGAAAGAAGTCCAGATCAAGGTCAAGGGATTCAAAGAATGGCCAGAAAACAAAGTTCAAATACTTTAATTGTCACAAAACTGGTCATTTAAAAAAAGACTGCCCAGACAAGATCAAGAAAGGATCTTTGGACTCTGCTGACATTGTTGAAGCCTCTAAAGGTTATGAGAGTGCAGGTGTTTTAGTAGCTTCTAATACCAAAACACAAACAGAATGGATTATGGATTCTGGATGCTCATATCACAGCAGCCCGAGAAAGGACTATTTTGAAACCTTGGAACTGAAACCAGCAGGAGCTGTATTGCTAGGAGACAACTACCCCTGCAAGGTACAAGGCATTGGAACTGTGAGATTAAAGATGTTTGATAATAGAGAGTATCTACTGAAAAATGTAAGGTACATTCCAGAACTCAAAAGAAATCTTATTTCCATAAACATGTTTGATGATCTATGATATTCAACTAGAATTTTAAATGGTGTTCTTCAGATTTCAAATGGATCTTTAATCATAGCTAAGGGTAACAAGAATAAAAGTAATGGCTTGTTTATTCTTGAAGGTTCCACTATTGTAGGGCATGCATCGGTAGCTAGTAATACATTGATTCATAAAACAAAACTTTGGCATTTGAGATTAGGTCATGTTAGTGAAAGATGATTACATGAACTTGAGAAACAAAATCTGTTAGGTGGTGATAAACTAGATAAACTTGAATTTTGTGATTATTGTGTGCTTGGTAAATCCCATAGAATAAGCTTTGGCACGGGTATTCATGTTTCATCTAGGCCTTTTGAGTATGTACATTCAGATTTATGGGGACCATCTAGAGTGAAAACTCATGGTGGAAGCTCATACTTTCTCACCATCATAGATGATTTCTCAAGAAGAGTATGGCTGTATGTTTTGAAAAATAAGTCGGAAGCTTTTCAAAAATTCAAAGAATGACATACTCTTGTTGGAAATCGACTTGGTACAAAATTAAAAGTTTTAAGAACTAACAATGGCCTGGAGTTTGTTTCAGAGCAGTTCAATGAGTTTTGCAGGAAAATAGGCATCAAAAGGCACAAAACAGTCCCTCACACTCCACAACAGAATGGTTTGGCAGAAAGAATGAATAGGACCATTTTGGAAAGAGTGAGGTGCATGCTTCTAAGTGCAGGACTGCCAAAGGCCTTTTGGGGAGAAGCTGCAAACACAACAGCATATTTGATTAATAGATGTCCTTCATCAGCCTTAGGTTTCAAGACACCAATGGAAGCTTGGAGTGGTGAACCACCTGATTATTCAGAATTAAAGATGTTTGGATTGCTGGCCTTTGCTCATGTTAAACAAGGAAAGCTGTATGCAAGGGCTGTAAAGTGTGTGTTCATTGGCTATCCTGAAGGAGTTAAAGGGTACAAGCTGTGGAAATTGGAACCGAGTGAGACAAGATGCATCATCAGCAGGGATGTAACCTTTGATGAGAGCAGAATGACAATGCTGAGTAAGGAGAAGAAGGATAACAACTCAAGTAGTGAGAATACCAATTTTGAGGTGGAGCATTCTGAGATTTCAGATCATGACAGTGGAAATGTTATTGATCACACTGATCAAGGAGAAGCTGGAGATAATGAAGAGCTGGTTACTCAGCATGGCTTGTCCAATTATCAATTGACTAGAGATAGAGAAAAAAGGGTTATAAAGCCTCCAAGGAGGTATGGTCATGCTGATATTATTTGCTATGCCTTGAGTGTTGCTGAGGAGATTCAAAATTCAGAACCAAAGACCTGGAGGGAAACAATTGAAAGTGAAGACAGCCAGCTGTGGATTCAGGCAATGAGTGAAGAAATGGAATCTTTGAGAAAGAACAAGACCTAGATACTTGTGGATCAACCCAAGAAGCAGAAGGCTGTTGGATGTAAGTGGATTTTCATGAAGAAAGAAGGCATTCCAGGAGTAGAAAGGCCTAGATTTTAGGCAAGATTGGTAGCAAAAGGCTTTACACAGGTTGAAGGAATTGATTACAATGAGATTTTTTCACCAGTTGTGAAGCATTGCTCAATTAGAATCATACTTGGTTTGGTAAATCAGTATGATTTGGAACTTGAACAGCTGGATGTTAAAACAACTTTTCTTCATGGAAATCTGAAGGAAACCATTTACATGTACCAGCCTGAAGGTTTTGAAGAAGGGGAGAACAAGGTGTGCTTGCTGAAAAAATCTTTGTATGGACTGAAGCAAAGTCCTCGAATGTGGTACCTGAAATTTGATGAGTTCTTGATCAGATATGGCTTCATTAGAAATAGATATGACAGTTGTGTATATATCCTAAAAAAAGGGAAAGTGTGTGTTTTTTACCTTCTCTTGTATGTGGATGACATCCTCATAGCAAGTGCCAACAAGGAGGAGATTAGGCAACTCAAAGAAAGCTTGAACACAGAATTTGAGATGAAAGATCTAGGGTCAGCTAGGAGGATACTCGGGATTGATATTCATAGGGATAGAGCAAAGGGTGAACTATTCTTGTCCCAAAGCAATTACCTCAAGAAAGTGGTGGAGAGGTTTGGGATGCATCAAAGCAAACCTGTTAGCACACCACTTGGTCATCATACAAAGCTATCTGTTATTCAAGCACTAGAAACAGCTGAAGAAAGGTCTAAAATGAATCAAACACCCTATGCCAGTGGTGTTGGAAGCATAATGTATGGAATGGTTTGCAGCAGACCTGACTTAGCTCATGCTGTAAGTATTATAAGCAGATTCATGGGAGATCCTGGCAGCACACATTGGGAAGCTGTGAAGTGGACACTAAGGTATGATTAATGAACTTGGAATAGCACAAACTTGTGTCACAATTCATTGTGACAGTCAAAGTGTCATTCACTTAGCAAATCACCAAATGTACCATGAGATAACAAAGCACATAGATGTGAAACTACACTTCATCAGAGATGTGATTGAATCTGAGAAGGTGAAGGTGGAGAAGGTTTCAACAGAAGAAAACCTGGCTGATATGTTCACAAAGTCCCTCTCTAGTGTCAAGTTCAAGCACTGCTTGGACTTGATAAATTTTGAAGATGCCTAAAGCAGATTGATAGAAATGCAGCCCTGAATCACAAGGTAGACACTTGCTGATTTAGAGTCAAGGTGGAGATTTGTGGTGTGTGACTCAAAATCACAAATGACACAAGTGAGAAGACTTTAAATTGGTGTTGTCATAACTGTTTTCAGTTATTATAACTGAATTGGTTTTGGCACCAAAGCATAGCTAGAGTGTACATATATATTCTTGATCATGTAATGCAGTGTGTGGTTTTTTGAGGAGAGTGGCTAAAAAACAGAGAAGCTGAAAAAAATTGCATAAATCAGAGAGTTCAAAAGGGAGGTAGTGAGCTAGGTGATTGAGAGAGGTTTTGTTGAAAAAGAAACCAAGAGAGATCAAAGCTAGCTGCTACTTGTATTGAACTTGTAATTTCATGATCAATGTGATGATGATGAGCTGCGTTTTCCCGTGGATGTAGGCACATTGCCGAACCACGTAAATCTTTGGGTTCTTGCTCTGCTGTGTATTGCTTTGCTGTGTTTTCTGTGTTTTTCTTGTTTTTTTTTTATCTTGTGCAGATTAAGAGTAACAAAATTTATAACTAGAACCAACACCTTTATTTCTTCTACTCATCTATACTTACAGGATATAATTTGTTGCAAACCATAAAATGATTCAAATCATCAAACACTAAAATAAGTTAATAATTTCATTAAAACAATTATAATATTATATATCGTATTAATAATAACTTTTTATTAAAACATATTGTTGCTAAATAAGCTTAATATGCTTTTTAAGGCCTATGGCCTGACCTATTTAATTAAAAACATTTTTGAAAAAACTTGAGCCTCCCATTTTGATAAAAGAGTCTAACCGAGTTGGACCTTCAATGTGAGTTGACCCATAGGACTCATATGGACGAGCAAACACACTTCGACCCCTAATGGGGATGCATACAAGTCAAATGTTTAGCATAATAATCAAATGAAAGCATTGTGAATCTTTGAACAAATTAAAATTACTCTAAAATAATTTGAAAACAATTTGAAAAATGAATGAAAAAATCAAAATAAAGACAATCATTTTTTGAACCAACAAAAATATTTGCACCAAATAATCATTATAACAATGAATTGTGACATTCCAAAACATTATCATAAGAAATTTGAAAACTAAAACAATTTTAAAATTTTAAACCAATTGAGCATGAGGACCAAAATTGTTGATTTGTTAAAAGTGAAATCATTGTTATAAAGATTATTTGGAGATGGACCCTAGAAGAAGCGGTCTTGTAGCTACTCGAGAAATTCTATCTACGTTGCAAAGCTATCAGTCATCATCTAGTGATGCTGCTCAAATTGTGTGTCATGGGAGTCCATGCAGTTGAGCACCATTGTCTGATGCGTAAGAGAGTGCATGTCAAAGGCCAAAACAGGTTGTGGTTGATGTTGTGGCATCGCCTCATAGTGGTGTGTTGGAGACTATCACCACTGTTGCCTTTGAGGGGATGGTTGGTTCTGCTCTTGTAGTTACTATTGCTGCTCTCCTAGCTGTGGTGGGAGAGGTCGTGTCAAGGCATAACCACTACCCTCCTTCCTAATAATCCTTATCTAAAGGAGGGTGTAGCAGTCAATGGGATCCGTAGACACGCCACCTACAGTTGAGGAAGAACCGAAGCCAAAATGAGTGGCAATCCTTGTGATTAAGAAGTCGACAGACATATACCCAATGTGACTTTGATGCTCTGCCAATGGTAGTTGAACTGAATGCTTGCATTGCATCGCAGTCTATGGCACATGCACCAAATAGGGAATACGACCTTGGAGGTAATTGGCTTGGTGCTCTCCTTCTTCCCATGAAGGCTCCCTGTGAGCTACTTGTGGACGATCCATAGGGCTGGGTCGTGGAAGAGCTTGGCTTTGGAAGTTCCAGGTGGAAAGTGTGAAAATCCTATGATCTCTTTGAAAAATGGACGTGATATTGACGCTTCGGATGCTTATCAAGCCATCCGATACTCCTCGTTCTGAACTGGCTTGGGTTTCTCAAACCCCAACAAGACATCAAAGTGAACTAGAGTCATCTGGTTGGTCCTACTGAGTACAAAAAATGAAACCATGCATTCAGCAAGAGGATCCATCTGATTCGCCTTCTTATCTTCTACCTCTAAGTCTTCATTGCTGCCGGATGAATCCCATTCTGGCTTGTAGCACCTGAAATTTCCTTCTCAATTTATTTTTTACATATGTAAAATTTCACTATTAAAGACTAGCTAGACAACATAAATTTTGTATTGTGTATTTTAATTGTATGCTATGTGATTAATTAATTCTCTATATGATATTAATTGTATAAGTTTCGAGTTAGTTATATTTACGTTTTTAGTGTAAATAATTTATTTTAGTTAGTTGGTAGAAATTTAAAAACTATTTGAATAAAAATTTTATCTGTAGTGAAATTGCACTACGCACCGAACAATAGTGTAATTTAACTGTGTTAGGGTGTTATTTGTGTGAAGTTCACTTTGAGTACACATTTTTTTAGGGAGATTAGTGCAATAACCTAGGTGATTAAGATAAGATTGACTAGTTTTAGTAAAAAAATAATACCCATTTTTTGTCAAATCCTATCCCTTCCATTTTTGGTAATTTTGCAAAAAGAAAAACTACCCAATTGAAGGATGGCTGGTCACATTGGAATATGGTGTGATTCCAAATTGCACTTAACAAAGAGATTTTTCATATCCAATTTTCTTTTGGTCCAAATCCATAAAATTATCTTAGGATTGTTTTTAAAGGCCAAAACTTGGTCTTTCTATCCTATTTTGCATTAGACATATTGAAATGAAAGAAGTCTTATTTTGCTTCTTCCAAGAGTCTACATGTATTCTTGAGCTTGGTAAGCTATTTCATCCATCTTATGTTATCCTTCTTCTTTCTTTTTTCTCCTTTCTTCTTGCACATGCATTGAGTTGCCTTTGAAGCATTGAAACTTGAGTCACAAGTAGTGTTTGTTACATCCCATTTTTCATAATATAAATTAAAAATTATTTTATTTAAAAAATATAATTTTAGGAAAATAATGAGCTTTTTATAATTAAATAAATAGGAGAAATACTTTTATTAATTAAAATAGTATTTTTAAGATAAATAAAATAAATATATGTTATTAGAAAAAAAATTATTTATTCATTTGGGAGGGAGTAAAATATATTTTCTTTATATAAAATTATTTATTCATTTTCCTTTTTCCTTTTCCAAAACTCTCATTTCCCGAATACACTCAAACTTGTCTAAGTAAAACAATGATCCCAGACTCGTTAACCATTGAATCATTGTGAAATTGGAACACAATGATCGAAACTTATTTCCGCACATACCCACCATTAGAAATTTTGAGATAATGTATGTGGTGGAAGAAATCTCCCTATCACCAAGCTTTTTCTTTTCCTGCATACACTAAGATTTGTCCTAGTAAAACTATGATCCTAGACTTATTAACCGTTGGATCGTCGTGAAATTTGGACACCCCATTTGGAACCCATTTCTTCACATTCTGACCGTTGGGATTTGGCAAATAATGTTTTTTTTAGAATAATGGAGGCTACAATATCTTCTCTTTCTCTCTAACATTTGGAAACCCTAACAAAGCAAACAGAGGAAAAATTTGAGGAATCTTAGGGAGTTGCTAGAGACACCACTATCATTGTCGAACTACACATGTGAACCCGTTTAGAGGTAAGGGATGATTTTATCGCAATTGGGGTTAAAATGAACATGTGTAGAGATCCTTAGGGGATCAAATTAGGTTTTCTTTTGGGATGTTTATTGTATTGTAATTCTTCACGTATGATTATAATTGCAATATTGTTATATTGGGATCATGAGATTGTGATTGAAATTGTGTGTAAGTGATAAATTGAATATGTGATGAATTGTGAAATAACATGTTGCATTGAGGTCATAATATTGTTATTGAGATTGAGTATAAGTGCAAAGTTAAACATGTGTTAATTTGTGAGATACACGTAAACATGTGATGGTGGATTGTAACATTATGAGATGTTAAATTGTGGTTAACACTTGATGTGACAATACTTATGTTGTGAGTCGTGAATTATACAATAACCTGATTGGTGTTTACCCTGAGAAAAGTGTTTATGTGCAATGTTAAAGAAAAAGTGTAGGATTCCTAGTTAGGAACCTAAAATGTTAAATTGTAGCGTAACGTGTTAAATGTGTTTGTAACACGAGTGTGAGGTCGTGGGTATTGTATAATTCATCAGCAATGTCTAGTGCAAAAATTGTTTTAAGGGTTGGACCTGAATTAGGAAGGTGAGACCTTAACAGATTCTTTGGAGTCTAGGCCTTGGGGGTAAAGACACTCAGTTTGAGTGCTCTTTTAAGCCTATGTTGATCCCATATGGTTGGAGCATTCTCGTAAAATATAGTAATTTTAACTGGTCACCTTATGATTTTACTTAGTGAAAATGACCTGACATACCCATTGTGTGGTGTGTCTTGTTATGTACTCCTAAGCATCCCAGTGTAGTTTTTCACTAACATGGTACCACATTGTGTATAGGATTGAGTCTTAGTATAATTGTTGCATAATGCATGCTAATTGTTTACTATGAAATTGATGAGTGTTATTACGTCTTGACCTGAATATGTGATTCATGTAATGTGATTGGTGATTGAAAAATGAATTTTAAATGATAAAGTGGTGAAGTGACATGGATTGTATTAAGTTGAGCTATGTTATAAAAACTTCCATAATTTAGTTTGATTACGTCTTTGTTTATTTGTATTTTGTTAGAAATATGATAACTTACTCCCTGTGTGCTATTTGTGTTTGGATCATGCGATGATCTTGAACCTTGTGTTCATGGGAGCAGATGATTAGGTGGATAACTTTAAAGAAGCTCGTGCTAGAGAATCCTGGGACATAATATTCTGATAGGATGTGACATTGGGGATGAGTTTTTTATTTTAATTGCATAATGCTATTTTATTTTATTTTACCTTACTAATTTAACAAAATTTCTTTTGTAAACTTTCACGGCCTTGCTGTTAGCTGAATATGTTTTAATAAGTTTTATTTGGTAATATTAAAGCGAATGTGACCTTTTTACTCACATGAGCTCCTTTATGTTAATTGAATAAAATCATTTTAGTTAATTCTGCATTTTTATATGTTTTTCTTATTTATATGTATGTCAAGGTAGAGGGTGTCACAGTGTTAATCTTGGATTGTGCTTAGACATTTCGTGGGTTCATCAAGAGGTAAGGGGGCTCTCCCCAACTCTTGAACAATGTGCTTGAACAATGAGCTATTTTCCAAGAAATTTTGATGCCAAAAATGAGTTCTTTTCATGTTAAAACATAGATTTAGCCTTAAATTTAACAGAAATTGGAGTTTTTGAGCAAAAGTTACAAATAAAACAAGTTTAAGGACCCTTAAGTAAAATGAAAAATGTCACGAATTTGGACCGAGAGTTACATCAGTATGGACTATTTTCATTAAAGTTTTGACCTCAAAAATTAGTTTTTTAGGTTTTAAAATGTAGGCAACATATTAAATTTGTGGAAATCTGACTCCCAAAGCATTGAGAATGCTAAAAATTAAGTTAAGAGCAAAATTGTGAAAAACCAAGCAATAGAGTGATTTTAGACAATAGATAACTTAACTTTGAAATTTGTGCCTTTGTATAAATTATCTTAGAATTATGTATTTTCTGAAACCGCTAATTTATTTATTGTATTGCTGATATGAATGCAAGATCTAAGGACTAATGCATGTTATGGAATTGTGAGGATTCTCTGCTGATAAAATTACTGAAATGCATCCTTATATTTTATTATGATTATTGAATGATAACATCGACAGAGTGTGAACTCTGACAATTATATTTGTGGTATTAAAATTTATTTTCTAATATATATATATATATATATATATATATATATATATATATATATATATATATACATATTGTCATTTTATCTATACATGTTGGGTTTTAGGTCCAACGGTGTTCAACCCTCAAAATTTTTTTTGTTATGTTTGGTTAGATAGCTATAATTATAGTTGTTATATTGTCTGTTTGTTTGTGTGGAAAGTGGTTTCTATCACTTAAGGGATCCCGATTGGTTTCCTGAGAGTAGTACATATGCCTAAGCCTTATCTCTCTTCCTTGTTTGCTTGTTTGTACTCGTTCGATGATGTACGTGATACGAGGACTACATTTATGATGCGGTGGCAAGATTCCAGAGGACTAGATAGAGAGTAAAAAAACTAGTGGTTCTATTTCCTCCTGTGAAAAGGTGAGATTGCATTGAGGAAATGGATGATGAACAGAGATACACTAGGGTGTTGTGGGCAGAGAAGTTCGAAGAACCTAGGGGAATCAGGGAGTCATGACTACCCGCTATTTGGTGCACTCATTTGGCACGGGTAACTCACATGCCTCACTTTTCTACTCTTGACAGGTTGTGAGACAATGCTTTTTGAGATGGGGGATGAGGGGTTAGTGTATGATTTATCTGTATGTAGCAATCACTCCTAACTATCATCCAGATGATTTTGTAAGACCATCAAGACCTGAGACTCGAGGATTTAGAACCTTTTTTAGAAATTAGGAGGAATTGGTTTGTCATAATGCTGTAAATCCAAACGTGGTTATGGCAGTGATGGCTAAGAAACCAAAGGATTGGAAGTTAGTGGGTGGGTGTGGGTGGTACGTGGGTGTTTTCCCTGAGTGCATGAGCTTCCAACACCTGGCATAACTGAAGAGAGAAAAAAACTGAACAAGAAAAAGAAAAAAAGAAATACAAGAGATTTAGGAAAAAGGGCACTAAACCTGTAGTGACTTGTGAGGAATGTTGTTCATGAAGAGCACCACGACCATAGTAAAAGGACTAAGGTCATAGAGACAAGTGAGAGGTGTTGTGTGGTAAGAGCACCACAACCATAGTGAAGTTGACTACAGGCATAGTCACTAGTTAAAAAGAAAGACATGAAAGTACTAAGGCCATAATGAGAAAAGTCACATTGGTCAGTAGAGAGAGAGTATGGTGGAGTGACTATGAGCATTGTCATTGGGTATTAATAGTTTCCTTTTTTAACAATAACTAACCACAACCGTACTTGACTGATCACCATGAAATGATTAGGTCATGGTTAGTTGACTGTGGTTGTACTCTACAACAACACTAACTTCCTGAGCCACAATGGGTTGTGAAAAAGATGATGGAACTCACAAACCAACAAGGGGGTGAATTGGTTTTTAAATAAAAAAAAGTAAAAAAAATCAAAGTTTTGAAAAACTTTCTTTTCCAAGAATTGTATCACAAACTTTTTGTTAAAACTAATATTTATTTAATCAATCACCCTTAACTCAAAATCCTTTTGTTAAAGTTCTTATTCAAAAAGATTTTCTTTAAACTTCAACAAATTGATCAAGAATGGAATGAAAGTGAGAGATAAGATCAAGAGAAGATGTACACCAATTTTTATACTAGTTCACTCTCTATCTCTGGAGAAGCTATTCAAGTTATCTAATTCAACCTGAATTAAATTTCACTATGCACATAAAATTCTTACAAGCAATCATAATCAATCTTAGTTCTTCCCTAGAAAAAGAGACTAAGGTACCAAACCCTAGGGTGCTTTATGAATAAAAGCCTAAGAGACACCTACCCTTAGCCTAAACTTGAAAAACCTATTCTAGCATGCCTTCATAAATTCATGCATATGCAAGCAACATGTAAAACACACGAAAAATTGAGTCAGAGAAAGGTGCAACCTGATCGATCACATGAAAGAACCTTTGCTTGAATGAATGAATTTCTTCTTGATCTCACAAGGAATTCACAACTTAATTTTTATCATGATAGCATAAAAAAATGAAGTCTGGAAGGTGTGAATCACACACAATATTCTAAAAACTTTTTCTTCTCTCTTAAAGGTGAGAACACAAGCTGGTTATTTATAGAGAAAATAGTTATAGCCGTCTGTAATCGATTGAATAGCCATTGTAATCGATTATTTCAAAGAAGTAATCAATTATATTATCATTTGAATCAATTAAAGTGTTTTTGCGTACACCTAGAAAGCTTTCAAGAACAATGTAATCGATTAGATTGTTGATATAATCAATTGAAGTGTCCATGATCACTTATGGGAACACCTTTAAGAACGAAGTAATCGATTACGATCACCTGGTAATTGATTAAAGCACACACTCATGAAAAACCTGACATGGTCTCAACTGAATTATGTAATCGATTACAGATAACAGGTAATCGATTAAACCAAACGAGGATCTCTCTGCAAGCTACAAACACTTGTGTAATCAATTACAAATAGCCTTGTAATCAATTAAAACAAAGACTATTATGCACCGAAGAAGTTTCTAACTTTAGAAACAATCTTCCTACCTCTACATGATGATGCATGATCTATATATGAAAAGATAGTGACTAAGATGCAACAATCAATACAAATGTCACTCAAGGAGTTGGGCATGTAAAAAGGCAAAACTTCTTCAAGCTCCAAAGCTTAGTCTTCATGTTGCTCCCCCTATCTCTAACAATCTCCCCCTTTTTGGCTTTGATGGTGCCAAACTTGAATTGCCATTTGAGTGCATTTAGAGAGTCTTGAGAGTAGAGACTTCTCTAGAAAAACCTAAATGTTTCTTAACACTAAGAGAAGTGTCAAATCATATCATCATCATAAATTAGAGTTGTATAGGAATGTATCTATGCAATGCACTACTTCTTCCTAATGCAATGTTTCTCCCCATTTTGGCATAGCAAGGCCAAAAAGTCACAACTACTCATAGACTAAACAAACAAATATATGATGTGAATAGGGAAAAAATCATAGCATTTCATTCATAGAAAAACCATTACAACTTAATCATTATAACCATTATAAGAAACACACAACTACTTAATCACACAACAAAAAAGTCAAGAAACTCATAACTAAAAATGGTTTAGAGTTCTACTTAGAAGAATTCAATCAGTTTTTCAGAAAATAAGGGATTGAGAGGCACAAGAGAGTAAGAGGCACAACCCAACAAAATGGACTGACTGAGAGGATGAACCAAACCATTATGAAGAGAGTTAGATGCATTATATCTAATGCAAACTGTTTTACACACTTCTAGACTGAAGTTGTGATGACCATAGCTTACTTAATAAATAGAAGTCCATCCATGCTATTGAGATGAAAACTCTAGAAGAAAAATGGAATGGTTACCCTCCAAATCTTGGACATTTGAGGACCTTTGTATGTTCCTAGGATACCCTTAAGGGGTCAAGGGTTGTAGGTTGTGTGGTGTATAGAGAAGGGCCAGCCTCAAGTTCTAATGAGTAGAAATGTTGAGTTCAAGGAATCTGAGACGTATTACACAAGGAAGACCTTAGCAGATCAACAATCAAGATCAAGCATTGATGATAGTGTTATGATGGAAGTGGAGTCAGTACAAACCAATACCAGAGATCAAAGTTGAGAATCAAGCGACTGAGCTTGCACAGACTCAACCTGATCTGCAGAACTATAAATTGGCTAGAGATAGAGAAAGAAGACTCATTAACCCACCTATAAGGTCTGGCTATGATGACATGGTTGCCTTTGCACTAAATGTAGCAGAAGAAATTAAGACTAATGAGCCTAGGAATTATGTTGAAGCCATCAAAAGCAATCAATCTCAAAATTGGATTGTTGTTATGTATGAAGAAATCAGTTCACTTCAGAAGAAGGACACTTGGGTTTTGGTGGAGAAACCGAAAGGGACTAGATTGGTCAGCTACAAGTGGATATTCAAATCGAAGGAAGAAATTCTAGGGATTGAAAAAGCAAGGTTCAAGGCAAGACTAGTTGCAAGAGGGTTCACTTAGAGGGAAGGAGTTGACTACAATGAGGTATTTTCACCAGTTGTTAAACATTCTTCAATTAGAATGATACTTGCACTAGTAGCTGAAAACAACCTAGATTTGGAACAATTAGATGTGAGAACAACCTTCCTACATGGAGAACTGGATGAAAAGATTCATACGACTCAAACAGAGGGATTCATCAATGAAGGTGATGAGAACAAAGTATGTTTGTTAAAGAGGTCACTCTATGATCTAAAATAATCTCCCAGGCAATGCTACAAAAGGTTTGACACCTTCATTATGGAGAATGGATTCAAAAGGTATGACATGTTGATAGCTTGAAAAAGCAAAGTGGACATTGTGAAGGTAAAAGAAATGCTTAAGGGTGAGTTTGAAATGAAGGACATGGGGTCTGCTAGTAAGATTTTAAGAATGGAGATCCTGAGGGCCAAAACCAAGGATATCTTTATTTTTACTTAGAAGAGCTATATAGCCAAAGTGTTGAAGAAGTTCAATATGGAGAAGTCCAAGCCAATGACAACTCCTATGGCTCAACATTTCAAACTTTCACACCAAAATTCACCAAAGTCAGAAGAATAAGTAGACTATATAAAGAATGTACCATATGCAAATACAGTAGGGAGCTTGATGTATGTAATGAAATGTAGAACGTTTGATCTAGCCTACTGAGTAACTCTAGTCAGTACATACATGGGGAAACTATGAAAACTACATCGGCTGGTTTTGAAGTGGATCCTAAGGTACTTGAAGGGAACCATTGAAGTTGGATTATTGTATGAGAAACATGAAGAAGGTGCGGGGAATGTGACATGATTTGTTGACTCATATTATGTTGGATGCATTGATACTAGGAGGTCATTAATAGGATGTGTTTCAGTTCTGTGGAAACACTATTAGTTGGAAGTGCAACATGTAGAAGGTGGTCTTATTGTCCACAACGGAAACAAGGTCCATTATTGTGACTGAGGCAGTGAAAGAGGCCTAGGCAATATGGATGAAAGGGCGGTAGTGAGTTTAAAGGCTCAAAAAAGAGTTTCTCATGTTTATTGTGATAGTGAAAGTGGCATATATTTGGCTAAAACTCAAACATTTCATGAGAGGATTAAGCACATAGATGTCAAGTTTCACTTTGTGAAAGGAATCACTGAAAGTGGGGAGATGAACCTAGAGAAGATTAGCACTGATCATAATCCAATAGATGCTTTGACTAAGGCTCTACCTGGACCTAAGTTTCCTCATTGTATACAGATTATGCAAATAGTGTAGATAGTTGAAGGTTTAAACCAAGGTTGAAATTTATTAGAATTGATTTTACCTCAAACAATTGTTTCTGTTTTCTCTCTTGTATTTTTGGGAAGGGAGAGTTTGTTAGGAGTTAGGCAATTTTGTTACTTCTCATAACAGAATTCCCTATGTGATTAGTAGAAGCGTAGTAGCATTTATAAGGCTTGTAACTAACACTATTGAAAATAAACAATACAGAAAAAGCTTCTCTCCCAATAATTCTCTCATCTTCTCTAAACACTCTTAATTAGCCTAGGTGTTCATTTCTTTTCAATACCTTTGTGTAGTATCTATTTAATTCATAACAACCTTCTTAAGACTCTCGACTCAGTAATTCACAGAGATCTCAAAGCTAGCAATGTGTTGCTAGACGAAAAGATGAATCCTAAAATATTAGATTTTGGATTGGCAAGGGCATTTAAAATAGGACAGAATGAGGCAAATATAAAATGAGTAATGGGCACTTAGTGAGTTCTAATTTGTACCTATCATTTCTTAAACAACAAGATTTAATTAAGTTCCTTGTTGTATACTTTTTGACATGAGAAATGAAAAAGCTCTATTGTTTTCATTAGTGGATACATGTCTCCTAAGTATGCTATGAAGGATTATTTTCAGTGAAATTTGATGTTTAAGGCTTTGAAGTGCTATGCTCTAGAAACCATTTGCAGGAGAAAGAATAATGGATTTTGTGTCTCAGAACATGGTCAAACTCTTCTTTTATATGTGAGCCTTCACTCTTATCTAACACATTATTCAACAATCCCAATTTAAGCTTAACAATATTAACAAATTACAAATACTTGGCTTGGAGAATATGGTGTTCAGGAAAATGTTTGGAATTGATTGATCCTGTGCTGGCAATATCCTTCACTATCAATGGAAGTTGATAGGTGCATACACATTGGTTTGTTGTGTGTTCAAGAAGATGCAAAAGATAGACTAACCATGCCCGATGTAGTTGAAATGCTGGCGAGTGACACAATGACCCTTCCAAAACCCAAGCAGCTAACATTTTCAATTGGAAGAATGGCCTCAGCGGAATCTTCTATCTCAAAAAGCTCCAAGAATGTTTCCATTAATGATGTAACTGTCTCTATAACCTTAACAAGGTAATGGATACGTGCATGGATTCGTCTCCTAAAAAGTGGGAAAGTAAAGTAACACATTTTTATTTATTAGATTCCACCAAATTTAATACTAATTATGGTTTACTAGCGGAACAGGCGTCCATATTTCTATTAGGCTAAATTTGATATTTTGTGTAATTTTTATTTGCTAAAATTAATATATCCCATATACTAATGGATGTGTATATTAGTTTGATTTAAATTTTTTTCTAATTTAATATTTTTCTATTATGATATCACATTTTTGTTGTGTTAAATTTAATATTTTGTAATGATTTTTCATATTATACCGTGTAACTACATAATAGTAGGACTACTTAATAAAACCAATTATTAAAAATCATGCTTTGAAAAGGTTTTCAGTTTTGTGTTATTTTTAAGATTAATTAAGCAAAATTGCAGACTGCAGTTATTAAATATGACAGGTTGTTAGAGCATCAATTTTTAATCATGCTAATGTCATTTTTGCCCTTTTGATACAAAAACATTTGAGAGGAAAATAGACAAATAAAAGTAGAGATCAAAGAGTCTCTGTATTATTTTTATCTATTGTTATAGATTATGATTGTGTAAAACTTTAAGATAGTAATGTGATGTAGATCAATGTGTAAGAAATGAAACGAGAGTTATGGGTGGATAAATATAACAACAATCATTTATCATGTATGAAATGTTAGTAAATATTTGTTTTATAATTTAAAATTTATAAATATATATTATTTATATTAATTCTATTTTATAAAAAAAAATATTTATTTTAGGATCTGTTAGGTAAAATTAAATTTGTTATCTTTTTAAGATTTTATTTTAATGGGCCAATGCAATTTGTTACATTTGTTTTGATACTTGGTTTTTAATGATCATATTTGGTTTTCAAGAGTCATCTTGTTGTTGCATAAGGGGTCTATGCCTATTATGTCTTTCCTCCTCTCTTGAAAACACAAAATTGGAACAATAACTTGATTTCTTTCTTCCTAAAATTTTTTCTTATTTTTTAGAGCAAAAACATTGGTGTTAAGAAGGTTCGGGATCCTTTCGATGCACACAATCGGAACCAGTGGATTGTCGTATGTTGAGAGAGGAGCGCAATTAGATTACCATAAGAGCATTTTCTCTCTAATTAGGAAAGCATTTGTGCGCTTAATTATTTCTCCCCCTAATTTATAATTTTTTCTGTGTGCTTAATGTGTGATATAATGCATTGTTGATTCATGTTTTGTCAATTAAAGTTATTTTGTTACTGCTATTTTGTTATTTAATTCAAAGTTTTGCATTTTTTTTCTTATTTTATTTTATTTTAATTTTCTAACATCAAACAGAGCCAATTTAATAATTGAAAAAAAATTGCCTAATAATTAAGTCTTGTTTGTCGATACTCTTCAATTGTAACCTTGTTTCCTTTTTCTGATGTGATTGCGCTATCTCTGTGTGGAAATGAGAATTGTGGGTGTGGGTCGTGGAATTTTGAAGGTGAGTCCCCAATAATGCTAGTGTGTTTGCGTGTTTATATTCAGATCGGTCTCCTTTAAACAAAATTTTGGTAAGCATGGTATATGGATAAAAAAATGTAATTGAAATAAAATAATTATTATAGATGATTAGTCAAATTTTTTTATTGAGATTAATATTTTTGTCACATTGGATGCTAATTCAAACCAATAACATAATTATCCAAAAACATTTGATTAGGAATAAGAAAATTTCTTTCATTTTCCCCTCATTCGTGTTCATATGAATCTGGTAAACAACAACAGATCCCAAGTCCAAACGAAATACCTTATTTCTAACCGCATGCTCTACGACATTGACTCAAAATATATGAAAAATTTGCTAAAATGTCAATGACTCAAATTATATGAAAACTTAAAAAATATCCTACTTGATCAATAAGTTTACAAAAGATCTTTATTTCCTAGACATATATATCAATCAAAACAACAACGTTAACGGTGTATGTAAACATACACAATCTATATAATTATACAAATAAGGCCCTGACTACATTTTCTCTGTCCTGTTGACACCTGTCCACTGCCTATTCTCTGTCTTGTTGACACCTGTCCAATTATAGGTCTTCTTTTATGCTTCTTTGCTCATTGTCGTGTGTTGCCACCTGTCCAATAATAAATCCTCTTTTATGCTTATTTGCTCATTGCCACTTGAAGGCTTCATCCTTTTCTGAAGGTTTGTGTTTTACAAGGCCCCTTCTCTCTTCTTTGTGCCAGCTGTTGCAATTCCTTATTTCCACAACCACAAGCCACGTGTCACTTTCTAATTGCCGGATTTCACCTCACCATTTAATTCTCTTTAATTTCAGAACTTTCTTCTCTCTCTTCCATTTTTGTTGCGTCTGTCCATATTCCTTCCCCCGTGTTTCTCTTCCTCAACTTCTTCTCTTTTCTTCTCAATCAATATTCAGTTTCCCCTTTTTTCTTTTCCTCAACTTCTCCTTTTTTTCTTCTCCGCTTTTGTTTCTCCTCCTTTATTCTTTTGCATCCATCCTGTTTTTGTTTCTCCTCCTTTATTCTTTTGCGTCCGTCCATATTTTGTTTCACGTCAATATTCTATTTTTTCCCCTTTTTGTCTAATTTTTTGTGCTTTGATTTTTAGGACAGTCTAACGACGGTGCTGAAGGTTACGAGGCTTTGCCCATGGAAGAGTTGGGATAGGCTACTAAAGAATAAAGGTATTGAAGAATAAAGGTTCCATTTTTATCTATTTTTTCTCCTTTTTTTGCCTAATTTTTTGTGGTCTGATTTTTTGTGGTTTGATTTTTGGGACAGGCTAATGGTGGTGTTGAAACAATAGGACTTGAGGTTACTGTTCTTTTTCGTTTTTTAAAAGAAAATTATTTCCTGTCATTTTTGCTACAAGAGTTGTTGTTGATTTCTTTTTGTTTCTCTTCTAATTCTTTTTCGTTTTTTAAAATGCAGGTTCGTAGACACAAAAGCTTAAAATTTTTGTGGCGTTCTGCCTTTATTTTGTTTTCTGACTTCTCCCAATACAAAAGTTTAAATTTTTTTGTGTTCTTTTGGCATGTTGTATGCAGAGAAGGTGGAAAATCACATTAAAGTTGCGATTTTTATCTTAAAAACTTCATGGGTTCATGTTCGTAAACACAAAGGCTTTAATTTTTGGGGGTGTTCTGCCTTTATTTTGTTTTCTACATGAGTACAGGTTCTGTGTTGATCCAAAAACGTGTCATTTTTTCGTAATTTCCTTTTTTTAAAAATTTATCTTCTCCCATTTTTGTTACAAGAGTTGTTGTTGATTTCTTTTTGTTTCTCTTCTAATTCTTTTTTGTTTTTTTGAAATGCAGGTTTGTAGGCACAAAAGCTTAATTTTTTTGTGGTGTTCTGCCTTTATTTTGTTTTCTGACTTCTCCCAATACAAAAGTATAAATTTTTTTTGTGTTCTTTTGGCATGTTGTATGCAGAGAAGGTGGAAAAACACATTAAAGTTGCGATTTTTATCTCAAAACTTCATGGGTTCAGGTTTGTAAACACAAAGGCTTTAATTTTTGGGGGTGTTCTGCCTTTATTTTGTTTTCTACATGAGTACAGGTTCTGTGTTGAAGAACAAATGTGTCATTTTTTTCGTAATTTCCTTTTTTCAAAAAATTATCTTCTCCCATTTTTGCTACAAGAGTTGTTGTTGATTTCTTTTTGTTTCTCTTCTAATTCTTTTTTGATTTTTTAAAATGCAGGTTTGTAGGTACAAAAGCTTAAATTTTTTGTGGTCTTCTGCCTTTATTTTGTTTTCTGACTTCTCCCAATACAAAAGTTTAAATTTTTTTGTGTTCTTTTGGCATGTTGTATGCAGAGAAGGTGGAAAAACACATTAAAGTTGCGATTTTTATCTCAAAAACTTCATGGGTTCAGGTTCGTAAACACAAAGCCTTTAATTTCCGGGGGTGTTCTGCCTTTATTTTGTTTTCTACATGAGTTTAGGTTCTGTGTTGAAGAACAAATGTGTCATTTTTTTCGTAATTTTCTTTTTTCAAAAAATTATCTTCTCCCATTTTTGCTACAAGAGTTGTTGCTGATTTCTTTTTGTTTCTCTTCTAATTCTTTTTTGTTTTTTTTAAAAAAATTATCTTCTGTCATTTTTGCTATAAAGAGTTGTTGCTGATTTTTTACATCCTCTCCATCTTCCATTTTCGTTCCTCTCCATTCCTCTTCATATTCATATTCCGTTTTATTTCTATTTTTGTTTTGGTTCCATTTTCATTTATCTCACTGTCTGTTCATTGTTTTTAATGAATTGCTATTGTATGCAGAGAAGGTGGAAGAAGACACTGAAGCTGCCATTTTTTACTCCAAAAAGCTTCCATTTTTATCTGATTTTTATGCCAAAAGGTTTGTCTCCTTTGTTTCTCTGTCTACGTGTTCGTTTTCTTTGTTTCTTTGTTTCTGCATCTTCCTTTTTCGTTCCTCTCCATTCATCTTCCTTCATATTTTGTTTTCTGTTTCTTTGTTTCTCCAACTTCCATTTTCGTTCGTCTTCATTCCTCTTCATATTCCGTTTTACTCCTATTTTTATTTTAGTTCCATTTTTGTTTATCTCGCTGCATGTTAATTGTTTTTTATGAATTGTTATTGTATGTAGAGAAGGTGGAAGGAGACAATAAAGCTGCCATTTTTAACTCCAAAAAACTTCCGATTTTTATCTAATTTTTATCTCAAACAGGATTCTTTTCTTTGTTTCTCTATTTACAAGTTCATTTTCTTTATTTGTTTTCTTTATATTCTGTTTGACTTTTGTTTTTGTTTTGGTTCCGTTTTTGTTTATGTCATTGCATGTTGATTGTTTTTCATGAATCAATATTGTATGCACACAAGGTTGAAGAAGACACTATACCTATCATTTTTACTCCAAATATTACACTAAGTAACATAATATTATTATTATCTTCATATCCTAATGGAATAGTCTCATTAATTTGAAGATCATGACCATTTTCATACTCCAACAAAATATTTAAAATTGATTGGCAAAAATTAATTGGCAGGTACCTATTAATGGAAAGGTTTTTTTCAATTTTCCTAACGTTTTTGTTTAATTTTTAAATTGGCAGTATAATATTTAAAGTTGATTGTTAAGTAACATAATATTATGATTATCTTCATATCTTAACGGAATAGTCTCATTAATTTGAAAATCATAACCATTTTCATACTTCAACAAAATATTTAAAATTATTTCCAAAAATTAATTGGCGAGTTCCTATTAATGGAAAGGGTTTTTTCAAATATTACACTATCAATTTTACCAAATTGACAGCATAATATTTAAAACTGATTGTTAAGTAACATAATATTAGGATTATCTTCATATCCTAACGGAATAGTCTCATTAATTTGAAGATCATGATCATTTTCATACTCCAACAGAATGTTTAAAATTAATTGGCAAGTACCTATTAATGGAAAGAATTTTTTCAGATATTACACTATCAATTTTACCAAATGAACAATATAATATTTAAAACTGATTGATAAGAGAATCTTGACGGAGGCAAAATACATGGAGGAGAGAGGAGAAAGTTCTAGAATTAAGGGAAATTAAATGGTACGGTGAAATCTGACAATTAGAAAGCGACACGTATGACTTGGTGGTACTGGAAAAAAACTTCGGCATGTGAGGAAGGTGTGAGCACTGAGCAAAAATAATAAAATTAAAAAATGACATTGTAGGACACGTGGGTTGAAGTGAGAAAAGAAGGATTGGAGAATTTATTATTTTTTATTGGACAAAATTAATTGGCAAGTACCTATCAATGGAAAGGTTTTTTTTCCAAATATTACACTAAGTAACATAATATTATCATCATCTTCATATCCTAATGGAATAGTCTCATTAATTTGAAGATCATGACCATTTTCATACTCCAACAAAATATTTAAAATTGATTCGCAAAAATTAATTGGCAAGTACCTATTAATGGAAAGGGTTTTTTCAATTTTCCTAATGTTTTTGTTTCATTTTTAAATTGGCAGTATAATATTTAAAGCTAATTGGAAGCTCCTTTTACTTCCAAAATCACGAATTTGCTATAAATTAAAATAGAGAAAGAACAAAATGTGATAAACAAAATACTCTTCACTATATGTGTCTTTCCTTCATAAATCGGGTTTATAATAGTGGAATCAATTTTTGTAACTTCGTTATTATCAAAACAAAAAGATCATATCATACTTTTAATGGAAAAAAATTCATACGAAAGTGAAATGAATAAAATTACTAATATTAAATAACTCAGTGTAACTAATATAAAAAATGTGTTTTCAATTTACGTTTTTCAGCAAATTATAAACAATAAAATGCATTACCTGAAAATCATAATGATTAAATTACAACTTTAAACTGTCAAAATAAAGTAACATAAAAATTTATCCATCAATCAAAATGGGGTCATCATCACTCTATTTTTATATGCAACTTCTTTTTAGATATTACACTATCAATTTTACCAAATGGACAATATAATATTTAAAGCTGATTGATAAAAAAATCTTAACGGAGGCAAAAGAGATGGAGGAGAGAGAATTCGTTATTATCAAAACAAAAAGATCATATCATACTTTTAATGGAAAAAAAATTTTCATACGAAAGAGAAATTAATAAAATTACTAATATTAAATAACTCAGTGTAACTAATATAAAAAATATGTTTTCAATTTACGTTTTTCAGCAAATTGTAAACAATAAAATGCATTATCTGGAAATCATAATGATTAAATTACAACTTTAAACTGTCAAAACAAAGTAACATAAAAATTTCTCCATCAATCAAAATGGGGTCATCATCACTCTATTTTTATATTCGACAATTAGAAAGCGATACGTGTGGCTTGGTGGTACTGGAAAAAACATCAGCATGTGAGGAAGGTGAATGCACTGAACAAAATAAAAAAATAATAAATAAAATTACACGTGGATTGAAGTGAGAAAAGAAAGATTGGAGAGTTTATTATTTTTTATTGGAAAAAATTAATTGGCAAGTACCTATTAATGGAAAGGTTTTTCCCAAATATTACACTATCAATTTTACCATATTATTCAAATCAGCTTTAATTTTCTATTTATTTTTGTCGTAATCATTGTCAATTTATTAACACTAAAATTTAATTATTAAAGGTTCCATTTTTATCTATTTTTTTCCCATTTCTTTTTGTCTAATTTTGATTTGTTTTTGTTGTCTATGTTTTCTTTGTTTCTTTATTTTTTACAGTACAAAAGCTTAAATGTTTTTAGTTTGCCTCTATTGCATGCACATCTAGTAGAATAACACACTACAGGTGCAGTTTTTATTTGGAAACTCCACGAGTCCAGGTTTGATTTTTTGGTTCATGATTAAAATTTTTCATATTCATCAAAAAGTTTTGGCTTTTGTCTTTTTTTGGGTTTTATGATTTTTCCCGCTTCAATCCAAGTGTTATGCCCGTGTTTGCTTTTATTTCTTTTCCTCTTCTCATTATTTTGCCCCTCCCTCCACGTGTCATGCCCGGGTTTTTCCATCTCTTCTTTTCCCATTGTCATTCCATCCTCATTCTCACTCCGTTCACCCTTTCTCATTCCCATTCTCTTCTGATCCCTTTCTCTCACTCCTCATTTTTTCTAAAGAGAGAAAAGGTTGTGACAAACACAAAGAAAGAAGAGAAAGATCAGAAAAAAAAGTGGTAACGTAATTTCATGAGAGAGATAAAGAGGAGACAAGGAAAAACGTAGTTGCAACACCTGGCACTGAGGAGGGATTTTTTTGGGAAATAAATGAATTATTAATTAATTACAAAAAGGAAATGCTGTTGGAGCTTCTACACCTTGCCTTGCATTTTCGGTTTATATCTGTATCATTGGTTAATTTTTAAAAAATGGTTTTTTACAGCCCAGAATCTTGAGTCTGTCTTCTACGCCTTTTAAACATCTAAGGTTGCGATTTTTAAAACCAAATCTATGATTTTTATGTCTGCTTCCACCATTACATTACATTATTATTTATTTGAATTAGTTATTAAAAACCATCTAATTGGGTAAAAAATCTTTGCTTCATACCAAAAAATTAGTCTTCTCAGATTATTTATTTATTTTATTATATATATAATATAATATAATATAATATAATATATAATATATAATATATAATATATAATATATAATATATAATATATAATATATATAACATAATTAATTTGTTAACACCTGTCATATTAAATACATGTTGATTATTTTTTGCTCATATATTTGTTTCTTGCATTTTTATAAATATCAATATTGGTTCTGGACATTCAGTAAACAAAAAAAATTAGTCACAATGATTCAGATGACTCTTCACCTCCAATCTTGCCATACTCCATTGAATGCTCCACAATTCTCAAACCTCTCCTTATTTTGCCCCTTACACATTTTCACCAACCACTGTGTCACTTCAACATTTATTCTTCACAGGCCACTTCTTTAGCAGATATTCAATGTTCATTCCTTGAACAAAAAATACTAAAACAACTCAGAGAATGCCTTCAGGGTTATCGACTGACTCAACCAAGACAAGCACCAGTTCTGATTCATCAACAGCTACAAGCAAAGTGCATGTGAAACCAATTACTCGCTTACTCTCTCAAAATATTTTGAACATTGTTCATTCTCTGTTTTCCTGGATTTTTTCCATTTATGCTCCGTCCACTCTTTCTCTCTTGCGTTTTTTCCATTTCTTATTCTCTTATATTCCCGTTCTCACTCCATTCACTCTTTCACTCCATTCACATGCTTCCTGCTGGCTTAGCTTTTTGTTTTGTATTTTACTTCCTTTTCATTCTCGGCCCCTTGCATGTAATTGTTTTTCTTTTTTTGGTTATTTAAATTTTTTATTTGGTTTTTATGTATATTGCTTTCGACTGTTCAGCCTAAAAAAATGCGTGATCTTTGACATACCTACCTTTTCTTTGTCTCCTGCTATTCTGATCTAGCTATGGAACCAAGCCTTCTTTCTTCCTTTATGTTTTGAATGCATGCACGGATATATTTTGACTCATTACTATTGTCAACTATTATAAAGATTGTTTTGTTTATTTTTTACCAGCAGACAACAAATACACAATTTCCTTTGTTATTTGATTGTTAATCTACATTCCAGTTGAAAGATACTTTATGTTAGCATCCTGTTAAGTCTGGCATGAGTATCACCCTAAAAGTTTGGTCCAAAAGATTAAAGGCACATTTACAGCAGTAAGAATGTTGCAAAATGAAGCTTTTATGTCACAAACAATGTACATACAACTTTTTTTCATTTTAATATGTTGTTGTCATTCTCCACATATTTTAGACGTTCCTATTTCAGTGTCATACTTGATTTACATTTTTGCACTTCCTCTCACTGCAGATTGAATGTCCAACTCACACTAATCCATTAATCCTACAGTTCACTGCAGTATTCCACAATCATATGGTAATGTTACATACTAATTGTTTTTATTCTTCATGTTGTTTCATATTTGCTTTCTTGCTATAATTATTTGCAGGACATTATAGAAGTGCCCACTTTTTACCACCAACAATGGGCACCAGAATACCCTGAGTTTGTCAACTTTAGATATGATGGAACAATATACCAAATCAGGCTAAGGCAGCATCGGGCAAAAGTCTACTTTGCGGAAGGGCTGAAAGAATTCAGAAAAGATTTATCAATTTACGAATCTGTGATCATTAAATTCTTGGCATGCAGCAGCAAATCCTTGTTTGATCTTTATTTCGTTCCCTCACTGGAATGCCAGACTTGCGGAATGCCAGAAGTTATGTCAAGACAACATATTTGGACACTTGAAATCACACAATCAATTCTTGGTGCACCAGGACCATTGGTAACAATGAAAACCTCTTCAATGTTGCTTATTAATTCATGTCATGATATTTTTTTCCCATGCAGAAACTCCCCAATTGTGCAATAACACATGTAAATGCCTGCGGTCAACACATGACCATTCTCAGGAGATTTGGACCTCCATTACAGTGTAATGTTGTGGTGGTTGATGGTGGAGTTAGGCGCAGATATGTTGTCCAACCATGGTATCAATTCCTTGCAGATAATGATTTCTCCCACGGTGATGAAGTCTCCTTCTATTACAGGACCATTGATAAAATATGGGAAATTGTCATCCGCTGAAGAAAGAATTGGGAGTATTAGAGTTAGCTTATGTACTTTGATTTTTCTATCATTTTGTCTTTTATGAACATTTTGTCAATTACATGGTCTCTTTCTTATTTACTTATTTGACTTTGAACATCAGATATATTATAAATGTTTAATCTTTTTTTATTTTGCATATTAGCTTAAATTTTATTTCTCTTTTACACATCAGTATTGGTTCATAAAAACATTTTTATTTTGTTTTCTGCCAGAGTTAAACATCCTACGCATGAAGTATATTTCTGATGCAGTTGAGATGTATTCCACATAAATTTTGGCTTTCAAATTTTGTTTTGTCATATGACATTGTTAAGGAATGTATTAGTGAGTTTTGAGTTTTCATGGTTTGAATTTGAATGAAATGAGTCTGTTTTATTTAATCTGCTATATTAGTAATTTATAACTGTTGTACTACGAATTTATTGTTTAGTAAACTGAACATAGTTGATGGAGGGATATTGTTCTGCTCATCTTACACATTCTCTGCTATGCTCATCTCATATTTATTTGTTGCTTAGTCCCATGCTTATGTTTTACAGACCATGTAATATCCATGTTTTGTTTTCAGATTTACTTGATCAGAAAAAAAAAAACCTTATCCCACCATGTTGTGACCTTTCAATATTTTTGCTTCTAATTATTGAACATTTTAGTTTTTTTAAGTTACGGGGAAAAGTTTTTTGTTTTTTCCTAACCTTTGTGTTTTGCATTTTCGTTTCCCACAAAATTACCCTTCTTCACTAAATAAGAAAGCCAATAGTAACATAAGCAATGAATTCTCTCATTCCCGTCCTGCATTTGAAAAACAACAGCATAGAGTAAAAAAAAGAAATAAAATATACAAAAAATTAAAGATTAAACAAAAATTGTGGATTTTTAAAGATATAAAAACAAAATATTTATATTTTGCAATAAAGATATCATAGTTGTGAATTTTTAAAAATAGAATAATCAAATGTTTTAATTATAAAATAAAGAGATCAAATTGTAGATTAAATAAAATTAAAAAAACAAAATTGCATTTAAGTTTAGCAATTTTTAACCATTAAAATGCTATATGTTTAAATTAATTTAAGCTGTATATTTTTTTACATTCAAATTGCTAGAATAGTTTTTTAACTTTAAATTACAAAGAGCATTAACTTTGTGTCCCGTAATCATATACATAACTAAAATTGTTCTAAAACATTATTTTTTTATACATGATTATAATTTTTTTTTTGCTAAATTAGATTAAAATTTATTTAAGATAAGAAAAGGTTATTTTAAAATAATATTATTTATAGAGATTACAAAATTATTTAACATAACAACAAATTATTTTTATAGACTGAAACATTTTTTAAAACAAAGACTAAAACATTATTTTTTTATTAGTGTAAATTATCTTTTATAATGAAAATATTACTTTCATATGCCCACTAATTTTTTTTAAAACAAACACTACAACATTATTTTACAAAAAAACTTATTTTTTTAAGTGTCAATTATCTTTTACAATGAAAATATTACTTTCATATGTCTATTAATTATGAAAATTTAGTCCCTCTTCACAATAAAATACATCCAAAATAAAAAATTTCCTGCAAAACCGCAATATTTTTTAAATTTATTTCCTATGTTTCTTTTATTTAATTTAAATCAATTTTAAAATGTTTTCAACACAATCAACTCTTGATACAAATTATCTTTATGTTATATACAAACAGCACCCTGACAAATAGTATTTATGTCACTTGTAAATTATACAAACAACACCCTGACAAATATTATTTATGTTACTTACAGTCTAATGATACAAACAACACCCTGACAAATAGTATTTATTTCCCTTATAGTAAAATACCGATCCGTGCATCGCACGGGCACTCCACTAGTTAGGAAATAAAAATAACGAGAATAATAAAATGTTTAAAATTTTGGATTAATTATATTTAATTATTCAATTAAATTTTAGAATATTAATATTAATAATAAAAACAAAATTTATCGTATTCTATTATTTAGAAAGATATTAGTTGTTTGGATTTATAACGTGAGAGTATCTATTAATTAGGGAAAATTTGATACAAGAAAAAAAAAGATAGTTTCTCGAGGATAAGAAGTTGCGAATATTTGTTTCTCACTTTTTGGTTTATTTCTTAAAAATAACTTTCCTAAGAAACATTGTATCTTGAGAAACAAGTTGATAAAAATAAATTTACTAGAAAACAAGTTTTACACAGTAAAAATTAATTCTTTCTCATATTAGATAATTTAATATGGTAAATAAATAATAAGCTTGTTTAGTATGTGAGTTTTTTTATCCTATTCCCAGTCTAACCAGCTGATCTCTCAGATATTTTGAAATTAAATCCAACTTTTTTAAGATGGTTATGTAAAAACCTTCTTTGATAAAACTTGATAACACTTCAACCAAACTTGATACCAGAAAATAAATTATGGACTAAAAGTAGACAGTTAAAAATTGAATTTTGAAATAGTTAAGAGACGAAAAACTTATTCAACCCAAACGAGCTTCAAATGAGAAAGTTGATTAGCGGCCAATTAATATATTTTATCAAATTTAATTAACAATTTACAGATTCACATTTGATATTAATTAATTGTTAAAAAAATAGTGGGATTTTAATCCAGTTCATTTTTCTAAAGCATTTATTTAGAATTTTATCCAAAGAAAACATAAACGATATTTTAATAATTAAATTTCATAGAGTATTTTTTTTGTGATATTTTAAAATGCTATTTTTATTTCTTCAACTGATGTATATATCATATAACGTGGTTTTTAATTATTGTCGTACAACTTAATCGTCAAATCCATGCCGAGAGAGCATGACTCGGTATGAAATTAACTTGTTTTATGATCTTTTCAATGTTACACTTAAGATATTCAAGCAACGTGTGGGTTTAATAAATCTAGCTAGTTGTAATAATATCTTTTACATTTATGTATAATCACAAGATTGAACATGTAAAGTTATGTTGATTTCTATGTCATTTACCTATAATCACGTGAAGCAAACGTCAGCGCGTGGACTTGTAAAGATGATTTTTGGTTGACTCGTGATCACAAGATTATGTACTTAGGATTACATAATATATACTTCACTTGGTATATTTTTTTATTATTATTGTCTGAGCACTAAAGCAAATCCACATAGTCCTCCATGGATAGAGTAATATATTCCTTTATGTTCGTGTTAATATTGCTAAGCTCCAAATCAGTTGTTACTACAAAGGCACAACCACCCATTTATTTGGCAGATGACTGCGATTTCAACCCCCAAAAACCTCTCGGCGGTGAATACCAAACCAACCTTAACAGTATTCTCTCATGGCTATCCTCAGATGCAGCCACAAGCAAAGGTTATAATCACAAAAGCATTGGCAAAAACAACAGTGCTGTGTATGGCCTCTATGATTGCCGTGGTGATGTGGTTGGATACTTTTGTCAATTCTGTGTCTCTACTGCTTCCAGACAAATGCTTCAGCGCTGCCCCAATAGAGTCTCTGCTATCATGTATTACAATTTCTGCATTCTGAGGTACTCTAATGAGAACTTCTTTGGGAATGTTACTATATACCCTCCACGGCATGTAGTTGGAACCAAAAACGTGTCTAGTGAAGAAGAGATTCAGAAAGGTGAGCATTTTATGAGGAGTTTAATCAGAAAAGCAACTGTGGAAACCGACCAGTTGTATTATATGGATGGCTTCAATTTGAGTTCCACTCAGAAAAGGTATGGCTTGGTGCAGTGCAGCAGAGATCTCACCAATGAAGGGTGCAGACAGTGTTTAGAGGCCATGCTAGCACAGGTTCCCAAATGTTGTGAACATAAGTTGGGGTGGCTCGTTGGTACTGCAAGTTGTCACATAAAGTATGATGATTATATGTTCTATCTTTTTAACAACCAATCATATCTTGTCCATAAGATAACAGGTAACACTTCAATTACTTCTATTGTCTTGCAATATCAAACAATTTTATTGGCTAGGTATCCCGTGTATTCCATCTTTAACATAATATGCCTAATCCAACAAGTACCACTTCAATCATATCACATTTACTGCTCCCTCTTCTCAGGAAAAAAGAAAACATAATTTCTTCTTAGATATAAGAAAATTCAACTAATTTTATCTCATTAAATAATATTATTTTTAAAATACTTTTCATTTAATTTGGATTTTAGTTTTAATTAATTACTCACTTTATTTTTTATACCAAATTTTAATAAAGAGTAACTTAAAAAAAAAACAAGACAATTTTTAATTGAGATTGGTGTAATTAAATATGATTAATTTACCTTTTTTAATTAGCGTGGATCGGTTTTTTTCTTCTCGTATTTTAGAATGAAGTATTTTCTCAATTTATTTTTAAATGACAAAATTATGTAGATTTCACATCATATTTATTGATTTAATTTCTCTGCTATTTTTTTAATTTTTCATAAATTTTAATCAATTAAAAAATGTGTGTTACAGAGAGTATCTTCTTATTAGCACTTCTCTAATATTAATTACCCTTTCTCAATTATATTCTTATGTTAATTATTTTACACATTTTAAATAAATAAATATTTCAAAGATAAAATATTTATTTATTAGTCAGAAATTTAGTTGATAGAAAAATAAATGAAAGCTATTGGTTGGAGACAAAAAGCACCAGATGAGGAAAATTAATTGACAAAGCTATGATAGGTATACTACTAAAACACTTTCCTCAAAATTCAGAAAAGAGAAATATTAATCAATACCTTAAACAAAGTAAAAGTAGAAATATTTTTATTGAGAAACTTAAAGTTGTACCATTTATAATTATTTTTTTTTACATTCTCCTACGATATTCATAATAAAAGCTTTCTTATTTAATTATTTAACGTGTGTCCTTAACAAGATCCTTCAAAAAATTTAGTTTACTAGGTTTGTGTAGTCAAACCTTAAAACATTATTTAGAAACAAAGGTACCTCTAGTTTTATATTTTTAAATGAAAAAATATGTTTTTAGTCTGTAGACTTTGTAAAAAAAAATTATTTTAGTTTCTATAGTTTTCATCAAACATTTGGTGTCTAAACTTTTAAAAATAAGTTATTTTAGTCTCTAAGAACAAACACTTTTAACATATTTTTGTATGAGTCATCATCATGAGACTAAAAATACTGATTTTTAAAGGTATGGGACAAAATTATTCGATGGTGAAATACATGAATTAAAACCAATAATTTTATAAAGTATAATTACTAAAATATATTTTAAAAATTTAGTGCAAATATATTAAAATTATTTAATAAAAGTAAATTATTTGTGAAATGCTTTATTTATTACTTGATCTTTGATTAGTAATGCTATTAAATAAGTGTATATTTTAAATTTAGAAACATCAATTACTAAATATTAAAATTAAAGATATAATAAAGAGGGATGATACAATATTATGATTTTAGTCCTCATAAAAGTTATTATCCATTTTGATTCTGTAAAACAAAGTTTTATAATTTTAATCTGTCACTATTTACTAATGACATGACCATCATGTGTTACAAAAAAAAAACCTAATATGTATTAAATAATAAAAAATTAAAATTAAAAATATATTTTAAGAAACATATATCAAAAGTTTATAATTTTATGAGGACTAAATGATATCATGAGATATTAAAAATAAAATAGTATTTTATAGAGACCAGAAATGGTAAAATAATTTTTAAAAGTCTAAAAATTATAAAATCTGTTTATTATGGAACATATATATATATATATATATATATATATATATATATAGAGAGAGAGAGAGAGAGAGAATTAACTAACACTTCATTTAATGTTAATATTTCTGAATATCATTTATTTAATTGAGATGCTAATTTTAATGACTCATTTTTATTCTTTGTTACAAATTTAAATGAAAGGTAAGTTTGAAAAAAACATAATTTTTAATTAATGCTTTGGCATAATTAAATGTATTTAATAATTTTTTTTAGTTAGTATGAATTGATATATATATATATATATATATATATATATATATATATATATATATATATTTGAGATGAGGAAGCATGTTTGTTTATTCAATATGATAAAAAAAAATTAATATACATCTTTTATATTATTCAGCTAAACAAGGGCATTTGAGCAAGTCAAGAAACTTGATCTTTGGATTAAGTGCGTTGGGGATGGTAGCCCTACTGTGTTTGAGTGTCTATTGCTTGTGTTGCCGGAATAGAGTTAGAGAAGGTAATCTTGTGCAATAACACATGCTAGAATATTCACATATATTTCCACTTATTGGCATATGGCCATTTAGCTCAATTATAACTCACAAAATTGTCTTTGTAGACGGGCTGCTACCTGATACTGTTCCTCTATCTGCATATACAAACTTGCCTACAATCCAATTAATCACAATTCTGGAGACTACTAATAACTTTTCTGAAGCATCAAAATTAGGCGAAGGTGGATTTGGCCCAGTTTACAAGGTATTAATGATTTGTAATGTAGGATATAACTTGCTTCTCATTATTTGACTAAACACATTCAGATATTTAAATTAATTACTTTATCCTTTTATTTTATATAATAATCATCACATTCTTTTATCATGAGAGTTACTAAATTTTAGTTCATTTTAAAGGAAAGAAGTTTGCCAGTGGTAGTGAGTAACTATTAATTTAAGAGTGATTTTCTTTTCTCGTCAACATCTTAAAGTCTCCGATAATTAATTTTGAATATCATATGAATTTTCATACTTTAACAATTGAAATGATGTTCTGTAGAATTATATATCATTTTCTTAGAGACTTTAGCCAGAATTTTCTTTCCATTTTCTGAAGTCCCAAAGTTCATAATTAATAGATTTAAATTAAAACTAGTTTTCGATATGCTTAGAGTTGTAAAAAGAGAAAAAGTTTATCCTGTTTACATTAAAATGGACTATAGCACGCAATATCTTTGTTGAAAGGAGGGAAATGTAACTAGAGGAGAGAAAATATAAAGTAAGCATCCCTTTAAGGCGGATAATTAATATATTATTATTATTATTATTATTTATTTTGTTGTTGTTGTTTTATTGCTGTATTTTCTCAGGGAATTCTACCAGATGGAAGACAAGTTGCGGTCAAAAGGCTCTCAAGAGCTTCTAATCAAGGCTCAGAGGAGTTTAAGAATGAAGTAACATTTATAGCCAAATTGCAACATTGCAACCTTGTAAGACTTTTGGCATGCTGCTTGGACGAAAATGAAAAGATTCTTGTATATGAGTATTTGTCGAATGCAAGTCTCGACTTTCACCTATTTGGTATGTTTGTAGATATCTTCATTGAATAGTGCAGTCCATGGTAGCTTTTGTATTTTTCAGCGCTTTTTCTTCAACTACTTTGGAGTTAATCTAAAGTAACCTTGGTGTAGGGGAAAACAAATCAGGTGGTGCTGTTGTGAGCTTCAAATTAGTTAGGAATAAGTTCCAAAAAATACTTCCTAGTTGGTAATGCCTTTTGAGTTATATGTGTGTGTATGATTTATATCTCTTGGTTTTAAGAGTAAGAGAAAACATGATGACATGATCGTAACACCCAAAAATGGTTGAGACCTTGCAGCAGCCAATATATAATTAATATCAGAGATGCCAACATAGTTTAGATCTTCGTTATTAGTGTGATGCTTTTACATGCCTGTGCTTAAAATAAATAATAGAATTTATATCGTGTTATTAATAATCATGTTCTAAGTTATCTTTAAGGTAAACTTATATATATATATATATATATATATATATATATATATATATATATATATAAAATGGAAGAGGAGAGAATATTTAAAAGAATATTAGTTTTTATGGCTTTAGAAATTCTTTTGTTTTGTCTTCTTTGTGATTCATTTATAAAAGATAATCTTTTTTCTTTTTATAGGTTTTAAGGAAGATTTTTAAATACATGAAGAAATATTTTACATACTTCAAGAGAGAATTTTATTCATTTTTTTCGATTACTTATTAAATATTGCTTTTATTTATTTTTACACTTCAAGTATAATTTTTTTTTAAAATAGTAACACAAATTTAATGAATCTAACACTTGATTAATAGATTAAATCAAATTTATATTATTTATATATATATATATATAATGATCGATACTATATCTTCCATGCCATTATGTTGTCAGATGATGAGAAAAGGAAGCAACTCGATTGGAAACTTAGGTTAAGCATGATCAACGGAATAGCAAGAGGTCTTTTATATCTTCACGAGGGCTCTCGACTCAAGGTAATCCATAGAGATCTCAAAGCTAGCAATGTTCTATTAGACGATGAGATGAATCCCAAAATATCAGATTTTGGATTGGCTAGAGCATTTGAAAATGGCCAGAACCAGGCAAACACAAATCGAATAATGGGCACTTAGTAAGCTTTACTTATAAAAAAGCATTTATTTAAACAATAGTTTTTTTTTGTTATATACTTTTTGATGCGAGTGATAACAAAATTCTATTAATTAATTTCCATCATGTAGTGGCTACATGGCTCCTGAGTACGCTATGGAAGGTTTATTTTCAATAAAATCTGATGTTTTCAGCTTTGGAGTTCTTGTCCTAGAGATCATTTGTGGAAAGAGGAACAGTGGATTTTTTCTATCAGAACATGGTCAAACTCTTCTTTTATATGTGAGTTTTCACTCTTTATTGATCAAGAAATTGTTCGACTATAATATCTAGTTATAACAATATTCACAAATTAAAATTCCTTGTAGACTTGGAGAGTGTGGTGCTCAGGAAAATGTTTGGAATTAATGGATCCAGTGCTAGAAAATTCCTACATAGCCAATGAAGTTGTGAAGTGCATACAGATTGGTTTACTGTGTGTTCAAGAAGCTGCAGCAAATAGACCAACCATGTCCAATGTTGTTGTATTTTTGGCAAGCGATGGAATGGCCCTTCCAAACCCTAACAAACCTGCATTCTCGGTTGGAAGAAGGACTTCAGACGAAACATCTAGTTCAAGAAATTCCAAAAATATTTCCATTAATGATGCATCAATCTCTAGTATTGTACCAAGGTAATGAAAACATGCATAAATGATTGGACCGTCAGAATGTAAAGGTATATCTATTATTGATTGGAACTTAATTATCTTAATTGTAAACGTAACCTATTTTTTATCAGTATATAATGGATGCATCCATACTTTTTCAATTTAAATGTTGATCAATTTAGAAGACCATATGATAAGGGAGTGAAGATTTGTTTGCCGTTTGAAATTAGACTGAATCGTACTGCTAGGCTAGAAAAGAGAGAAAAAAAAAAGATTGGGAATGCAGAATGTCTTGTAATATGATGAAGTAACTCTAATAAATCAATATAATTTTTCTACTACTTATTTAGACATAATATGAGGAGACACCTAGGGTATCCTCTTTTTTATAAGAAAAATGGTTATTATTAATACATTAATTGTAGCCAAAATTTCACACAAGAAAGTGGTGTTACAGGAGTATTTGCAAATTACATCTCATGTCCATCCACCACAGTGCTTCAAATCTTGTTTTTCTTCTTCTAAAATTAGTTCCATTAACGAATGGAGGGTGTTGAGAGCTATACTAAGGTTTTGAGTGAGACTTCTGAGGAGGAAGATGATCTCCTGATTAGAAGTACGAGGAAGGTTAAGCGTAAAGATAACAAGGAGGATGATCTTGAGATGGTTGAAGAGTTTAAGAATAATGGAGAGGTGGAAAATAGTCCCTATAAACAAAAGCTTCTTAACAATGGAGCTGTTGTTCCATCTTCTCCTTTTGAGGGTAGATATTGTGGTAAACCGGATAAAGAGATTCCTCCACCCATTCCTAACGAAGACTCGTCTTTTCGAGAAGTCATGATGATCTCAGATGAGGAGTTTAACGATTGGTGTAAGCCATGAAAGGGTTGGTTGATGGTGACAATGTTGGGAAAAAGGCTTGGTTTCTGGATGTTGGACACCAAATTAATCCAGGTTTGGGTAACGAAAGGCTCTATCAAAATTATTGATATATCACCTGATTATTATTAGGTATTATTTATGTCTAATGAGGATTATTTGATGGAGGACCCTTGGATGGTTCCCTTGGATGGTTGGCTATCATTACATTCTTGTTCAACGATGGCGTCCTTTTTTCCTGGCTAATCGAAAAATTGGTCGTAGACTTGCTGTTTGGATTCGAGTGCCAGAGTTACTTATTTAATTGTTTAATGATCCTTTTCTTTGGAGGCTTTGGTGTTTGTTGGAGGTGATGCTTAAGATTGATAGACTGATTGTCATTGTTGGCATTGTGGCCAGAGTATTAAATTGTTCAAGTGACACAATAATAAGTAAAGTATCATCTTTATAGGAACTTGTGTAATAATTGGATATTTAATAATAAAATTATAGACAACAAGAATTAAAAAATTAAAAACTAAAATTGAAGACAATTGCATAAAAATAAAAGAAAAAAAAAGATATTTAGTTTATAAATTTTGTTGAACACTTGATATAGGCAAAAAATTAGAGTAATTTTACTGAGAAAAATCATTAGGATTTAATTTCATTGAACTTCTTAACATAATCACTATGTATTCTTATTCAATTAAGATTTATTTATTATCAACCCACAAAATTATATTGAAGCCTTAACCCCTTAAGCAAACAACCTAAGTCTTTTGATTTCACTTTCAATCCCTTAAATTTAATTGGTGTAACCAAGGTACTTGCCTTAAAAAAAAGGGTTTTAGTGATGACAAATCTTCTTAATTTACCCTATCCCTAGGCATAAAAATGATTAGTTATTTTCTTCAATTTGCAATTCAACAAAATTTCTCAATTAAAATTGAATAATTAGAATCATTCAATTGGTTGGTGAAGTAAAAAAACAAGCATTAAGCATAGAATCATTATTGACATTATGTTTCCCATATTTGTTTATGTGAATCATCTTCATAATTTACACATAATCAACTAATAAGAGGTTATAAGTTCAACAAAAAAATGCCTTTTTTTTTCCTGCCGTAAGAGTTGCCTAACATCCTGGTAGCAAATGGTCTCAATCCTAGATCACTACTTGAAGAATGAGAGTATAAAATGTATAATTTACAAGTATATGCCAAATAGAGTATAAAATGTATAATTTACAAGTATATGACATAGAGATTTTTCACACTATTTCTCTTAGTTATGTACTAGGTTTTGTAATGAAACTAATCAAATGTTTATGTAGCGATATTTTATTTCATAAATTATTTATTAAATTATAAGTTTCTTGTGATTGTTGATAACAATGTGTGATTAAAAAGTGTAGAGACACAATCAAACAAAATTTGAGGCCTTTATTAGCCATGGCTTCAGATTCTGGATGGGTATTGAGGGATGGAAAATTGAACGCTGGTATGTAAAGTTGTGATTCTGTTGAATTATATAGTGTGTGTGATTAAATAGATATTAATTGAATTTATCTTATTCAATTGGTATGTAATCAAAATAAATATTAGCCAAAAACGCACTTGACTCTTAATTTTGAGAAACACAATGCACCAACAAATGAAAATCCGTATTTATGTTATCAAGTTACATGATAAGATTTTCTCAAACAAATAAAGTTACATGACCAGATAATTGACATATTAAGCCTATTAATTATAAATTAATTAGCTATTTGATTATAAAATTTCAAGAATACTCAATAGTCAATACAAACTGCTAATTAATTATAATTTAATATTATTAGTACTTGTTACAAATTATAACATTATCATTTACTATTAATATTTTGAAATATCAGTTAGTCAGTGCAAATTCTAATACAATTATTACGCTTTGTTATCATATAAATGTATAAATTAATTTTCATTAATAAAATATTTATATTTATTTCAGATTTTAATTTCATTAATTTTAATATATTGTATTGTAGAAATATTTAAATTTATTTAAATCATCAGTTTTTTTATGATATTTAAATAACTTGTTAAATTTAAATAAACTTTAATGTTATTAACACTTACCAATGTAATTTATTCATATAATACATCACATATATAAAATAAAATAAAAATATATTTACAATCAATGTAACAATTAATTAAATTGACCATTCGTTTTGTTAGAATTATAAAACATATGTTAAACCAACCATCCAAGTATCTAGCGATGAGGTTACAAATTAAGAAAAAAAATACTTCTTGTACATAAATCTATTATACATGGCAAGACTTTTAATAGTGAAATGTGTTGATTTTTATTTTCACTTTTGTAATATTTTTTTTTCTCATGTGTAGTTTTTGCCATTCTAAAAAAAATTCTCCTAAGAAAGATTCGAAAAATAGATGCAAAAATTATAAATAACATTTAATTCCATAAATAATAATTTGTCTAAAAAGAGAAAAATTGTCATTATTTTTGTAATGAGTATTATAAAAAGAATATAAAATATTTTGTCAAGAAATAGAATAAAATAAATAATTAATAATAAAATATTATAATTTCTATAATCAAAGTCGTTAAATAAAAATAATAAATTTTGTTATTAAAATATTATATATATAGATCAGCGGAATAAGATCAAACGGACAGATAGGAAGTAAGAATGCAGTATGATAAATGAAAGCTAAATATAAACTGTAAAGCAGATATCAAGGGCACACCGTAACGGCTTACAAACCCAGGTTTTTGAAAAGAAAGAAACCGAAGCGGCGGCAGAGCCGCACAGGATCGGTGAGGGGAGAAGGGAGATATGGAAAACAGAACTTGAAATTTATTGAAACCGAAAGAAAAGCTTACAAAGTTTTTTCCCTAGGCAGAGCTTCTCTCTCTAAAAACCTGATTCTGAGACTATCTGAAAGGGTGCCTCACAAAGGGGACGAGGACTCCTTTAAATAGACCCAATTTTTACTATTTCTACAGTATCGGTAATGTTTACCGGAACTGTTACAAAACTTTTACAAATTACATTATTTAAAAGAAACTGACAAATTAGTTACAATAATTCATGATTACTACAACTAATTAATCGTCGTCTAATGATATACCAAAACAGTCATCTTCATTCTGGTAGAATGGATCATCTTCTTGGTCATCATTAGTCTCGGATGATTCAGCTTCCTTCTTGGAAGGTTCTTCTTCCACTTCCTGTTGAAGTAGTTGGAGAACTTCTTTGAGATTCTGAGCAAGACTCTCTTTAGATTTTGAGCTTGCTAAGAATGCTGCCAGTTGCGACTTCTGATTTAGAAACAAAGATGTCTCCGGATCAGCAGGTTTAAGGAACTCAGGATTGCTCTGGAACCAGTTCTTGACTTGATCTGGAGCAGCCTTTGAAGTATCGAATTGTGACCACCATTTTACAAAGGCGTGTCTCTGTAACGGTGGATATTGCTTGCTGTTTTTAGTTTTTCCGTATCTGTATTGCCATGAAAAGATCCATGACAAGGCAAAACTGGAAAAGTACTTTAAATCTGCCAGAATACGTGATTACTTGCTATTATAGAGCTTGTTGAATTGTTGGAATCCCTGTTGGACTTCTTCTGGAAATATTTGTGGAATTGGTCCGAAGTAGTTCCACCATTGGAGGAACCAATTTGGAAAATTATACGCAGTATTATTTTTGAAGTAAATCAGCCATGAATGCTTGAATTTACTATTTTGATGCCAGAACACATTGGTCCAGGCGTCAATGTAATCCCAATAATTATATCCTGCAGGGTCAAATGGTGCAGAAAATTTTTTGGGTTGGTTTAAGTTTGAGCCATAATGTCGTGGCTGCATAACCTTCAAGATTTGGATTGTGGAATGGGTATTTAGATTTGGATCTTTGGGGTCTTTGAAGTGTTTAATAGATACTGAGTTTGTATCTATTAGAATGAATTCGTAGAATTTGCGGGTTTTGTTTGTGGCTATTGGCCTGTAATGGAATCCCGGGGGGAATACTTTGGCGGTTGCTTTGAAAGGATTCTTGTCCCAGTATTCTGGTTCCATTTGTAAAACATTGAAAAATTTGTTTTTTGAAATGTAACTGTTACCGGGTTGTGGTGTTGATTCTTGTTGAGTCAACGATTGGCTTGGTTTTTGGTTACAGACAGTTTTGGTCTGTTTGGCTTTTTGGATTTGTTTTTGCAGATCTGTTTCAGAATCATCGTCTGATTCTGAGGCCATTTCTGCCCAGGTCTTTTTGGCTAATTTTGGTATTTTGGTGAGGCCTATATCTTCTAAGGCCAAGAGAGTTTGTATTGACCAGGCATAGTCAGCCACAGTCTGTTTGGTTGTTGTTGGTTTTGGGGATTCCTGAGTTGATGACTCAGATTTGACGGTAGTTGTCTGGGTTAATGAACCTTCAAGTTTTCCTTTCTGGGTTGATGACCCAGTCTGGGTAGGTGACCCATAAGATGTTGTAGTTGCCTTTTTGGTTATTGGCTCTGGTAGAGCCAGTAAAACTTCTTTACCTTTTGTACTGGATCTTCCTCCTCTGCCGGAGGAACTAGACACCTTAGGAGGCATCGGGAATTTTCTGTAAAAATTCACGGGTGAGGTAGTCAGGTAGAGAGTTGGAAGAGCCCTTGATATATTCTATATTAAAATCAAAGACACTTAAAATTGCTTGCCATCTTGCAAAAATCTGTTTTGAGGCAAGGGTTTTACATCCTTCTGTAAAATGTCTTTGGCTGATTTGCAGTCAACCCTTACTAAAAACTTTTGATTTAATAAATCAGATTGAAATTTGGAAATGCACAAAACAATTGCTAAAACTTCTTTTTTAACAGTTGAATACTTTAATTGTGCAGGATTCCAGTGTTTTGAAGTATATGCGATGACATGTTCTTGACCATGTACTTGTTGTTTGAGGATGCCACCGTAACCGATGTCTGATGCATCAGTTTCGACAATTTTGAATGCCTGTGGAATGGGAAGATACAGACATTTTATGGATTGGACTTTGACTTTGATTTCTTTAACCGTTTGGGTATGGAGGTCAGACCAAGGAGGCGGATTTTTCTTTAGCCTATCATGCAAAGGTTTGACAGTATTGTTTAAGTAGGGGACAAATTCACCTACGTAATTTAGACAACCTAGAAATCTTTGTAACTGGGTTTTGTCTAAGATTTGGTTGGGGAATTTGCTAGCAAACTCTATTGACCTTTCGATTGGAACGATTGTTCCTTGATAAATATTGTGACCAAGGAATCGAATTCGTGTTTGGAAAAGATTGATTTTTGATTTGGAGACTGCCAAACCATTTTGTTTGATGATATGGATGAAGGTTTGGAGATGTTTGAAATGTTGGTCAATGTTTTGGGAAAAGATTAAAACATCATCTATGTAGACAATGACAAATTTTGAATAGGGATTAAAAATATCATTCATAATTTTTTGAAATTCGGAAGGGGCATTCTTCAGTCCGAATGGCATTACATTCCATTCATATTGCCCGAAAGGTACAGTAAACGTTGTTTTGTACCTATCTGATTCTTGGATTTGGATTTGCCAAAATCCAGATTTCATATCAAATTTTGAAAATATCTTTGCAGAATTTAATCTGTTAAGCAAATCTTTTTTGTTTGGAATAGGATATCTAATCCATTGTAATGTTTGATTTAGTGGTTTGTAATTTATGACTAAGCGGGGTGTTCCACGCTCAATCTCAGATTGTTTGTTGACATAAAAAGCCGCACAAGACCATGGGCTCTTGCTTTTCCGGATTAGGCCTTTATCAAGCAAATCCTTGATTTCCTTTTGACAGTATTGAAGAAGTTCTTCATTCATTTGGATTGGTCTGGCTTTTGTGGGAATTTGTTTTTCCCTAAAGTCTTTCTCATAGGGGAGATCAACAATATGTTTCTTTCTATCCCAAAATGCATGTGGCAATTCAGAACAGACGGTTGATTCAATATGATTTAATAAAGATTGAATTTTTTCTTTTACTTAGGGTTTTCCTAGTTGTATCTGAATATTATTAAAAGATACTTCTTCTTTTAAGAAGTTAATTTGATTAATCTTATTTTCTATAAGATTTATATTTCTGGAAATTGGTTTAGTAGAAAAATTAAATATAATCTTTCTTCCTAAATAATTTGTGGTTATTCCTTCATTAGATATTTGGATGGGAAATAGGGCTCTAATGAAGGGCGTTCCTAAGATTACTTCATTCTTAAGGTTTTTTACCAGAAGAAAGTTTGTGTTAATCCTAAGACCTTGGTTTTCAATGATTGCATTTGATAGCTTAAAATTAATTTTTAATTTTGAGCCGTTTTCCGTACTTAATTTTTCTGAGGTTTTCTCAAAGAATTTTGTAGGAATTAATCCTTCTAAAATGCAGTTTGAATCAGCCCCTGTGTCAAATAGGGCCATTGTTTCTAAAACGAAATCATTAATAATTATTTTTATGTTTATGTAAAATTTTTGGATTTTAATCTTGTTGATTAATCCCATAAACATATCATCTTCTAAATTTTCTGGTTGATTTTCTTCACTGTTGTTGGCACTTTCAGAATCACTATCTTCCTCAAGCTGAGAAAGAATGATCTGATGAATTTCTTGTTGTTGATGGAGTTCTTTTACCTCTATTTTTAGATTGTTTATCTCTGTTTGGAGATCTTGGATTGTCGTTGGTTTGGTTGAAGAATTTTCTAATCTCTTGAGTATGTTACTTACATCAAATTTGTTGTTCGTGATAAAATCCTTTTGTCTAGGCTTTACCTCTAATGTTTTCTTGAGTTTTTCCAGGAAAACCTTCTTTTCCTGGGGGTCAGGTATGGAATTGATTGCTTCAAACAAGAGATCTTGTTCTCTCGTTAGAGTATTGATTTGCCCATCATCATCTGTTGATGATAGATGGTCATCTTGTTGGATTAGGTTTAGGTTTTCATTGGAAAGCACGGAGGATGAAGTTTCTGTTTCCTCCTCCGAGGTTTCTATGAGCAAATTGTTTATTTGCTCTTCAATTGCGGGTTCTAGGTTAAGGTTTCTTAACTTCTTTTTTAGTCTACAATATTTGCTAATGTGGCCTTGTTTTCCACAATTGTAGCACGTTATTTTTTATTTTATTTTTTGTTTAGGATTTTCCATTTCTCTACTGGTTGAGGGTTTTTGAGAGTATCTTCGTTTTGAAAATCTTCTTCTATTGGCTGGCTTATGATCCTGGGCTTCTTTCCTAGAGGTCTGTTTTTTCTTTTGTGTTGGACAGGCTGGTAAGCCTAATTGTTCACAGAAGGAACCTAAATCCTTCTTTGTTTGAGCTTTTTCTTTGGCTAATTGCCTCTGAATTTTGTCGTCCTGGCAGATTTTTAAGGCTACCTTTTGGACATAGGAAATTAATTGACCATAGCTTAAGTTTTCATATGGAATGTCTCCATTGGCAGATTGACTACGGATTTTATCTCTAACATTGTCTCCTAATGATCTGGGAAGACCGGCTAGAAATTTTTCTTTCCAAAAAGGTTATTGACTATCTTCTCTTGTGTAAACCCTAGTTAGGAAAGTATCCCTATACCACCTAAAATCTGCTAAGGTTCTACACTTAAGATTTGATAATAATTCTGCAGACCTATCTTTCCACAAGGATGGGTCTCCAATGAAATGTTGGGCTATTGTAAAAATTAATGTGTTAACAGCGTCAGGAATCTCTTTATCATCGTCATTAGTAATGACTTTTCCATTGAGATCCGTCTTAACTGCGCTGTAAATTTTTTATTTCTCCTCGTTAGTGAGATAATTATCCCACCATCCTTTTAGTTGTCCAGAAAATCCTGCTACTAAGATATCTATAATTGTTTCTTCTGAACATTCATGGGAGGTTTGGTAAGCCGTGGCTACCATGGTCATATGTTGGAGTGTATTCATGATGTTATACTCCGTGTGTGCATCTATGTTCCATTCATAGATGTTATTTGCACTAAAACTTTTAAAATTGTTTTCACCTCTTTCTTCTAATAGAAGGTCAGGGGCAGTTGGACGTTGATAATATAATTTGGAGGGTGTTTTCCAGTGTTTGGTATTAATTGGATTTATATTCTTTTCCGACACTGATCCTATCTCAGTTGTGTTATCTGAGTTTTGGTCACTATCTTCATTAATAACATTAATTAATTTAGAGGTACTTCTTGTTACCATTTTGGAAGTATTTTCTGAGGCTTGGGGAGTGTCTGGAATGACCTTAAGTAAACTACCAATCTTGTTAAGTAATTCCCTATGGTTATCACCTACGCCTTCAATTAAGGATTTAGTTTTTCTAAGTTCCCTAATTTTTCGTTTAGCCTTCTCATTAACTTTGAAAGGTTTGAATAAAGGTTTTTCAATGGGGATACTTGGCGAAGTTTCCTCAATTGATTTTTGTTTAGGAACTACCTTAGTTTTTATGGTTTCTCCTAAAGCTTGTAAATATTTATTGGTATAATTTGCCAGTTCCATTAGGCTCTTGATGTCTTTAGAGGTTACTTCCTCGCTGACATCTTTTGTCTTGAATGGAATTGCCATGACAGGTTTATTGTTACTGTCTTTGATATTTGGTAGTTGATATTGTGTTGCGGGAGGTAATTCCGATTGGATTAACTCACCATCCTTAACTTGCCAATTTGTTATGACATTTGTTGTTGGATCACCTATGATGTCTTGTTTCCAAGGGTAATCTATATCATTTCTGATGGCATAAGCATGAAACCAATCAAAGAAATGGACATTAATTTTGACTCGTTCGACAAATTCGTAGAACTTGTCTTGGATTTGTTTTCTGTTTGTACCCTTGTAATGTTGGAAAAACCATCTCCTTTGAGGTTCATTCTCCGGAGAATAAAAATCTTTCCTAAGGGTTTCCTTATCAATGCTAAAGTTGTCAGATAACATCATCAGGTTCCATAGAAGAGTATGTTGGGGATTGGATCGACTTTTGGTCGTCCTCTTGTTCTTGGTTGTATGTTGTTCTAGGTATGCTAGAAGTAGTGTCTATTCCTTGGAAGTTTATAGTAGGGAACTGGTTGTGTGACTCAGATCTAGTTAGTCCTACTGGAATTGAACGGGTTCTAACCGAAAAAGACCTTCTGGCTGACTCATATTCAGACCTAGAGGCTTCTATCCTTGATGAAAAAGAATTTCTCCTATTGAAGGTTATCTCTACCTTTCCGGAGTTATCTTGCTTGATATGCTCTATGGTTGGAGCGGGTCGGGGAATAGACGGTGTTGCCTTATCCATAACCCATCTTTCGGGAAGAGTTACCTCATCCCATTTTATTTTTCTCGGGAGAGAAACGTTAGCCTTTGTCATATCAGTGATAAACAAGGTTGTTTCTCCTTTTTGAGGTTTTAACAGGACTCTAGATGCACAAGTATTCATGACCTTGTACTGGATCCTATAGATTAAGGCTGCTCGGATTGATCCTTCTTTCATGTCAAGGCCATGAAAGTGGATGTTTAAGAACAGAGAGTCAAGAATGTTTCTGTCCATCAGACTCACTGTTTTGTTTGGATAACAGTTAAAATATATCAGACCTTGTCCTAGGCTGGTTTTGACTGTTCCAATTAGGGAGTCTTCAAATTGATTATGCCAAATGTCTCTTAGACACATTAAAACTGCTGCATCTATGCCCATATCAATTAAGGGCTTGATGGCTACTTGTACACAACCGATGTGTAGATATTTATACTTACGACTATGTTCATAAATTGAATTTTTTGAAAGTAAATGAAATTCTTCCCCTATATCTTGTCCTAGAGGAATATTGTTTTCTACTGTTTTGATTATGTAATCAAAGTTGTGTTTGTTCTTTATTGTTTCAGGAACGTATAGTTGATCCTGAGGGATTTCTGGAATGTTCCAGTCATCCATGTTTTGATTGATATCTTCGAATCGAACTTCCTGATCGAAGAGATTGTGTTTTGGGGCGACCTCTTGGGTCTGGTTATCTTGATCATTTAATAAATTGGAGTTTCTTGAAGAAGAGGATGAGGAGGAGTTTGAGCGAAAAGAGATCGTAATAGTCTAGACATGATTATAATATTCTCTAATATCTTTGCCTTCATTTGGTTCCATAGAAATATCTCCGTAAGTAAATATGTCACAAAATTTTTCTGGATCTGAATTATTTTTAAGAAAAACTTTTTTTTTTTATGAAAAATAGTTTGAACGGCAATCCTATAGCCACCAGTGTATTATGTCTTGATATTTTGGTTAAACAGTACACCTTAGCCTTACCGCCCTTTATCCAACACGGGTCTTACTGCTACAGTACCATTCAACTAAAATATTAGACTGCTGTACTTCCAGGAAGTACTGTTCAAACACTTATTGTACAAATCAAAGTAAAACATTATGTGTACTATACAAGACTTTAGTTCCAGATCCATAAAATTTGTTAACATATGTCCTTACGGATAGTATTCCTACTTCCCCATCAGGCTATATATATATATATATATATATATCAAGTTATTATTTTCTTAAGGGTACTTAACTATCACTTTATAATTTTTTTCCTTCCTACTTTTTTTTTATTTCTATATGATGAATATCATGAATTACTATCATGATTTCAACCGCAACTTGACATATACAAAATGTGTAGATTAAAACGGCGTACGAAGATGCTTTCAATAAAAGAGATAAAATTTAATTTAATTGTTTACATTTTACTATTTTTTTTTATTTATGTATATTATATTTTAAAATGTTTCTCTCATACTTAAGTTTGTGTATTTGACATAAAATTTTAAAATTTAAGTGAAATTAAAAAAAAATTATGTCATTTTATTCAAACCACACATTTATTTTTCATCAACGAGTAATTTAATTTTTAAAATTTTGTTTTGTAAAATTTAATTTATATACTTAGGGCCTACTTAGTTGGATAAGAAGGAAGGGAGGGGAGAGGAGGGACACTTTTCTTTATTATCTTAAGTATTGTTTTTAATTCATTTTATTTAATAAATAAATAATTTTCAGTCTATTAACTCTATATCATTCTTTTTTCTGACAATAATTTTTTTATATTTTATTTACTATAATATTTTTAATTTACTACCAATTATACTTTAACAATTGTTTTTCATATGAATATTCAATCAACTCAACTTCAAGGATTTATATCAACCTAGACAATCTTGATTTTGCAAAGTTCAACATAGGATAAAATGAAATTCCTTTTATTTTATTTTATTATACACATTTTGTAACATTCAACAAACAAAATTGTTAGCTTATTCTAATTCTTTGATTGATGTAGTTAAAAAATTAATTTTAAATAATTACTCTGTAGAAAAAAATTGGAGAAACATGAAATAAAAGAATTATCTTTTCCAAGTATCTTCTTCAAGTTCTGATAACATTGATCTCGACAATAGAATGTCAAAAAATAAAAGAGCTTTGCAAGATATAATGTCCATGAATATCAGAATCATAAGTATATTAACCTACCATGACCTTCATATTCATAACATTCAATAATACTTTATTTTTTTCTTAGTTTTAACATATATAAAATAATAGAATAATGTGTTCACAATTCATGCAACAATAAATGAGATCATTAGATTGGAATCACGTCAAAAGAAAGTTACAAAACAGGAACAACAATACACTTGTAGAGAATGCAAACAGTCATCTAAGTATCCAACAACAAGGTTTAATATTTGTATATAATGAGTTATTTTTCATAACATAATTAAAAAAAAATTAAAACTTTTTAAAATATTTTTTAGGTTCAGGATACAATTGAAAGTCTCTTATGACACTGGTGTAGCAACATTTTGAGATACACACAAATTCTAAAGACAACGACATATGAACTTCTTCACACCCAAAATGCAAATAAGACTGATATACCCTCAATATTGTATACCCTTTGCAACACACTTTTATTTTTTATTTTTGAAACCAAACTCACACCTCACAACTCAAAGGAAGAATTTCAAACTTAGTGTCACAAGAACTTTTTCCCCAAAAATATCATTCAACATGATCCTTTCCTCAAAAAATTAAACAGGTAATCATGTTTATAATTTATTTACATTTTTACTTCTTGTACAAAATATTAATAATTTCGTCCACTAATTAATATTTTGTATTAAAAAAAAAGAGCCCATTTCACAACAACAAATATCATCATATGAGTAAGATGAAGAACTACTTATAAGTCATAGCTCACAGCTACAAACATCTAATAAGTCAAAAGCTGCATCTTCTTCATCTAATAATGAAGTTTATGAAATCTCACAAAGTCCATTAAGAAAAAAGGTCAATAAACAAACTATCAGAAGTCAAAGTCCAAAGTTACAATTATTCAAGAAGTCAAAAGATTCATCTTCATCATCAAAAGAAAAAGAAAGTCCAATAAGGAAAAGTGAGAAAAAATAATTTGTCATGAGTAAAAGTTCAATGCTACAAACATCCAAGAAGTCAAAAGATGCATATGCATCACCTAATGAAGTTTATTCAATCTCAAAAAATCCATTAAGAAAAAATGAGAATGAAAAATTGTTCTAACATTCTCTAATGAAGAGTTAATCTTACTTCAAAGTTTAAAAATGAACACATCAAAGAAAACAAAAGTCAACAACAAGTCAGCTGCAAAAGAAAATAAACACAAAAAAATATATTTAAATGAATAACTTCCAGTGTTTTATTCACATTATTTGTGTGTTTTATTATTATGATTGACTATTTTTCTTTCATTAAATATATTTCTTTGGCTATTTTGTTATGTTAATTTCACTTTATTATTATATTACTCTTATAAAATTTATATATAATAACTACTTTTATCTTGATGTTAATCAACTTTAATTGAGTGATTAGTCCCTAATTTTAAAATATTCCCTTATAAATATATTAATAAATAAAAAATATCTTAATTTATACATCTGTTTTTTTATCTCCTTTAATAGAAAATAATATAAATATCATTGACAATTATATTTGAAAATTTAATTTATCTAACAAATAATTTATTTAAATAATTATTAAATTATTTATAAACCCGAACAACACACGGGGCCTGCATCTAGTTACATTAAACCTCAACAAGAAAGAAGATTAGCTCATGACAATGGGATAAAAAAACTTGATGGAGAACGAATCTTTTGGCCTCCAAGCCGTCAAGAATGTTCACTGCTCTCCTCTCTCCAACGTAAAATATAATAATATCCTCTAGAATAGAATTTCCCTAGCCTAATTCAAGATATGGGCAAAGTAAAAGCAAAGTCCCAGCCCAAAAATAAAACTAAATAAGAAAAACTAGAATTACTCCTAGCAGTAGGGTGTGCAATTCTTGAACTTCACGTTTCAGTAAACTTGCACTTGCATAGGGTGTGGAAATTCTTTCACAAGGTGTGCGAAGTTGGCAGAACTTCCAACAGGCTACGTTTGCCTCCGCAAAAACCTTCAAAGCTATATAAACTTTAATAAAGTTACTACAATCACATAAAAACAACCGAAGATCAAACATAAAAAGATATAAATTACAAATCCTAACCAAACAAAGCTAAATACTCAACTAAAATGGATATAAAAAAAGCTCAAAAACCTAAAAAGTATCACATAATTATCCCTAAACTACTACAAAAGGTAGGAATAAAAGAAAATTATTAGGGTCATTTTGCGCATATTTGTGTGGAGCTAGATCTTGATAAACCTTTACAGCCTAAGGTTATTACTAAAGGATACTTATTAAGTTTGCAGTGTCTAGATCTTTAATCCATTTGTTTTAATTGTGGGCATTATGGTCATAAGGAGGCCGGATGTCTGAAAAAAAAAGTTCCTATTAAGGAGGTGTAGGTTGTCGGGAATGCTTCAAAGGGCAAAAGCCACCATAGTAATATGGTGGTGGAGCCACCAATAAATTAAGGAGATGGAAGAGGTGCAGATTAATGATGATAGTGTAACTGTTGCAAACAAATATGCGGAGAATAATGATACCTTAAAGGAGAAAATTAATAGGAATCCAAACATTTATGGTATGCTGCTCCTTGTTAAAAAACATACAAGGGTCTGAATTTGGGATGCTTTAAAAATAAGGGCTCAAATTCTACTCCTAATATCTCAGGTGGAGTCATTGGTGATGAACATATGAAGGGGAATGGATCACAATTTTCTATTCTTAATGAGACACGCACGTGATCAAGAAATGGCCAGCGTGAGAGTGCATAAGGATGGTGGCCAAATTAAAAGGGTCCAATCACTATTAGAAAATACACTTTCAACATCGGTTATTTACGACATTCTACATTGGTTTTAAAACCAATGTTGAATGTATTATTATTAACATCGGTTTTTAAAAACTGATGTTAACATAAAAATGCTAACATCGATTTTCTAAACAACTGATGTTATATATAAAGAACTACAGCAAAATAAGTGTATACATGATGAACGTTGACATTGGTTTTGATATAAAACCGATGTTAACTGATAGATTAACATCGGTTTTTTATGTATAAGCGATGTGAATGTCCATCATCTATACACTTATTTTGCTGTAGTTAGTTATATATAACATCGATTATTTATAAATAACTGATGTTAACATTTGTATATATAACCGATGTTATTAGAAATAACCAACATCGATTTATTGAAAAACCGATGTTAAGGTGTATGTTGACATCAGTTTTTCTAAATAACCGATGTTGTTTACTATATTAACATCGGTGTTTATTAATAACCGATGTCATTTTCAAGTTTTTTTTATATAAACTTTTTGTTTTTACAATAAACCCAAAATTGTATCTGTAAAATGCAATTTCAGACCCAATTCACAGCAAATAAACATTTTATTCTACTTTCAAGCAGTTTTAATCACAATAAACAATGAATTGTTAGACAAGTGGCCTCAGATATCTTAAGAAGGGGGGTTGAATTAAGATATTACAAATTATTTCCCCAATTAAAATTCTACTTTGATTTTAATGCAAGTTCCAAGTTCCCTTAAAGATAGATTTCTAAAAGATGATTCAAAATAACCAATCTGAATGTAAATCTAAAGCAACAATAAATAAAAGAGTTCAAGGGAAGAGAAAGTGCAAACTCAGTTTTATACTAGTTCGGCCACACCCTTGTGCCTATGTCCAGTCCCCAAGCAATCCGCTTGAGAGTTCCACTATATTGTAAAAACCCTATACAAGTTCTGAACCACACAAGGGCAACCCTTCCTTTGTGTTCAGATTGCTTTACAACAAAAGACTCTCAATCTCTTAATCCCTTTTTCAGAAGTAAGAAGAAGAGAAGAAGAAATCTCTCTTGAAAGAGATAGATTGAACAATGAAGCACTCAAATAATTCCTTATTGAATTACAAGTGTTTTGGCCAAGGAATGTTTTAGAGGATAAGACAATTTTGCTTTTGAGAGGATAAGACTTTTTGTTCAGAAAAATTCTAAGCAAATTTGTGTTCCAAGTCACATATAAATAGACCTTTGATGGCCATTCAAATACCATTTGAACAGATGTGACTCTTGGAAAATATTTTCTGAAAAGCTCCTCTGGTGATCGATTACAGGCTTTAAAATTTGAATTAAAAATGTTCAATAATTGCTTGTAATCGATTACCATCCAAGTGTAATCGATTACACATTGTTAAATTTGAATTCAAATTTCTAATAGCTGTTATAAATAGTTTCAACTGTTGGTAATCGATTACAATACTCATGTAATTGATTACATGCTTTCAAAAGCATTCAAAATCATTTTAAAAGCATTTCGGGAAGTATTTTGGCCACTGGTAATCGATTACATCCTCTGGTAATCGATTACCAGAGAGTAAATCTTTTGTAAAAATATTTTAGCTTAAATTCTTTGACCAAACCTCTTGTTGTTTCAACTTGGAATTCCCTTCCTAAGTCTCTAGAAATTATCTTGATCATATATCTTGAATTTCTTGGATTCTTGTCTTGAATTAAACTTGAGAAGTGCATGATCCTCTTGAATTAAACTTGAGAAGCGCATGATCCTTTGGCATCATCAAAACATCAAAATGTCTTTGCTTCTACAATCTCCCCCTTTTTGATGATGACAATTTAATTCCTGAAATCAAGATACAAGATAGAATATATACAAGATAGAATGTATACAAGATAGAACATTCACTCGTCCCAAACTCCCCCTATGTTTTGGAATTTCTGATCTCTTGATTTCTAAGCTTCTGATCCCCATTTCTCTCCCCCTTTGGCAACATCAAAAAGCCAAAGTATGTGGAAATTAACATAAGGCATAAAATAACACAGCCATAACCATTCACAAAACATAATTCAGTCATAATATACTAAGTGCCAAATACTTAAATATAACCAAAGTTCAGAGAATAATGTCATAAAACATAGCCAAATAAACAACTTAAAATAAAAGATAATAATAATCTAAATCTATGAAGATGGTGGTGGAAGGTCGAAGCACTGACGAACATAACTTATATCCTCCTCAAGTTGAGTGATGCGGGTATCCATGCGTGCAAAGAGAGCATCAATGGCATCGATACGACCATCCAAGGAATCAAAGCACTCGCCAACGTAGGTGCGAAAGCCTCGTAACTCCGAAAGAACTTCATGCATGAGGGCTGAGGAGTCATCTCGTTGAGGTGGAGGAGAGGGAGTAAGTTCTTCTTACAGAGGTTGTGCATCCTTCTTCAACCATTGCCCATCCATGTCTTTACGGTAGCCGAAGGAGGTTACCGCACCGGCACCAATAGCAAAAGAGTGTTTGACTTTCACAAAGGGTTCATTATCCTAGGGAATTTGAAAATGATGAAGAAATAAAGTGACAAGCTGTGGATAAGGCAGAGGTGCATTTGACCACAATGCCTTATGCATGCGGTATCTGATCAAATGGGCCCAGTCAATCGGATGAACGGTGAGAAAAGCCCACATCAATATTAAATCCTCTTCAGAGGCTTGAGCTAAGTTTGATGATCTGGGTAATAGAATGCGAACAATGATATAGTGCATGATGTGACAATCGAATGTTAATGAACCGGCAAGCAGTCTGCCGGTCATATTCGCCTGATCATTGCAGACCATACGGCAGGCATCAAGACTAGAGTAATCAAACTTCCAGTCGTCAACAATGGTACCCTTAAAAGGAGCACCTTGATTGGGTAGATGTGTCAATGAAAAGAAAACATATTCATCAATAACTATTGAGATGCCATACACCTCAGAAAGTAATGTGCTACCCTGAATTTACAAATTTGAATAAAAGACTCGGACTAATTCAGGATAATATGGTAATTTTAATGACATAAATGGAATCAGACCAATGTTTTGAAACACTTGATAGCAATCAAATGCTTCCCCATTAAAGAATTCTAGGTCAAGATATTTGGGATCAAGAATTCGACGAGATTGAAAGAGAGAGGAGTACCAGATACACTGTTCATCAGGTGAAAATAGTGTAGAGGATGACAAGGAGGGTGGAATTGGAGCCGGGGGTGCTCCGGTGGCTCCGGGACGAGATGTTCTAGTTGCCGCAGCGGAGGTGGATAAACCCTTGCGCTTCTTGGATGATTCGGCCATTTGATGAAATTATTGAAGATTTTGATCGGTTGGAATGAAAGAGAATCGAAAATGATGAAAAATGGGCTTTGTGGGAGGTGATTTGGTTGAGAAACGAGTGAGATATGATGGTTGGAAGTTTTGGGAGAAAAGGGGCGCCTTAGCTAGAAGTTTTCGTGACTGCAACTTCTAAAACGTGCCTATTTATAGAAAATGACGTTTTGTAATCGATTACAAGGTTTGGTAATCGATTATAGGAGCACTTAGCCTTCTGGTAATCGATTACAAGCTGCTGTAATCGATTACAGGCTACCTGTTCTTGTGTAATCGATTACACGTAATGGTAATCAATTACCAGAACGCTAACTAGGCTTTTTCCTCTAAAAATTATCTATGTATAAACAAGTGGTATCAGAGCAGGATTCTTGTATAAAGTTTAAAAACTTCAAGAATAGATATGTCCTCATCTAACTTTCCATTTCCTGAGGGAAATTCTATGAATAGGCCTCTGATGTTCAATGGTGAGGGTTATCATTATTGGAAAACCCGAATGCAGATCTTTATAGAAGCCATAAATTTAAAGATATGGGAAGCCATTGAATTTGATTCTTTATTCCTACAATGGTAGAGAAAAATGCAACTATATTAAAAAATTAGAGAAGAATGGAATGATGATGAAAGAAGAAAGAAGAAGATTCTTCCTTAGTCCCAAAATGCTGAATGCGATCAATCTGGGCACATGAGATTCAATTGTCCTGTCTTCAAAAGAAGAATGAAAAATCTGATAAGAGGAATTTCAAAGAGAAGAAAGAAAAGAAAAGAAAAGATACATCACTTAGGAAGATAATGTCATAAATTCTTCAAGTGATTCAAAGAATAAAATCATAAGTCTGGGTATCATGATGAAAGACTATGAAAACGAAGAAGAGCAAAGTAGATACATTGATAGGAATTTCTCCAAACACATGGCATGCATCAAAGTTTATTCATATTTCTCCCAAAGATAAGTGGATATGTGATTTATGAAGACAACAAACAAAGGCCACATTTCTTCCCAAGAAAAGTGAATCTCAAGAAAAGTGAATATGTGATTTATGGAGACAACAAAGGCCACCTAATCAACAAGTCCAACAAGTGATATCAAATGATACCAACATGTCACTTGTCTTTGATTGATTACTTTTAATGCTTATTTTCTACTTGAGTTTAGACTGTTCTTGATGATTGTGATTGAATTTGATTGATTGTGTTTTTTGATTGATGTGTTTATCTTTGCTTGATTGATATTCAATGTATGTTAGTTTGATTGATTGATTATATTTTATATTTGATTAATTGTCTTTGATGGTTGTTCCTGATTGAGTTTTTGATTGTCTTTAAAGAATATATTAAACTTTTCAAATTAGTTTCATATTTTAAGAAAACTATTTCAAATTTAGAAAAGGAAATTTTGAAATTGAAATTTGAAATTTGACAATTGAAATTTGAAAAGTTAAATTTTAAAATTGAAATTTGAAATTAAAATTTGGAAGTGGAAGTTACTGGAAGTTGAAGTAGGAAGTGGAAGTTGGAAGTTGGAAATGGAAGTTATTGGAAGTTGAAAGTTGAAAATGGAAGTTAGAAGTTGGAAGTTGGAAGGGGAAGTTATTGGAAGTTGAAGTTGGAAGTTGGAAGTTGGAATTTCAAATTTCAAAATTGAAAATTGAAATTTGAAATTTGAATATTTTTTTAATAGAAATTATTGTGCATAGTTAGTTGATTGTTAATTTAATTAATTTGATTTAAAATGTTTGATGATTGATTGTATTTGATTGTGTTTGATTGATGTGTTATTGTACTTGTTTTTGTTTGATTAATATTGAATGATTGTTTTAATGCCTTTTGGTATTACTTGATTCTCATACATTGCAACAAGTGGTAACATTTTTCTCCTCTCTATTCATAATTTGTTTTTGATGTTGACAAAGGAGGAGAGATAGATAAAAGATATATGAAATCTTTATGAGATAGCTTTTTATATATGAAATCTTCAACTGTCTCATATAAGCAATCATTGCAAAACAAAGGGGGAGTAAAACTATATACAAATGGATATTTTTTTGTTGTTGTTGCTCTTAACCTACAGTTGGTTGTCATCATCAAAAAGGGGAAGACTGTAAATCATGAAGATTTTGATGATGTCAAAAAGATCAAGCCTTGGATAATGAGCGTTATCATCAAAAAGGGGGAGAATGTGGATTATGCATTGTTTTGATGATGTCGAAAGGAAATCACTTGATTTTCATCATCAAAAAGGGGGAGAATGTGAATGTATATATGCATGATTTTGATGATGCCAAAGATAAGCGCTTCTCAAGTTTGATCCAAGTCAAGAATTCAAAAATTCAGAAAATAACTCCCAAAAGTCACAACTCTTTAGAAAATAACTCCTGAGAGTCACATCTGTTCAAGAGATTTTTGAATGGTCATCAAAGGCCTATAAATAGGTGACTTGGGACACAAAATGAATGAGAGAGATTCCAAGAGAACTTCATTGTCAAATGCTCTCTCAAAAGAAACTCTTGGACAAACACTTACAATCATTAAGAGTTCATCCATGGACTTCAATTGTAATATCCTTCTCTTCAAGAGAGAATTCCTCTTCTTTCTTCTTATACAAAGAGATTGATTAAGGGACCGAGGGTCTCTTAAGTTGTAAGAATTCCTGAACACAAGGGATGGGTTGTCCCTGTGTGGTTCAGAAGTTGTAAAGGAATTTACAAGGAGAAAGGAAAATCTCAAGTAGGTTGCTTGAGTACTGGATGTAGGCACGGACTTTGCCGAACAAGTATAAAATTATGTTTGCATTCTCTCTTCCCTTATCTCATTTATTTTGTTGCAATCAATTTTGTCTTGCATGTTTAAAGAACATTATTAAATTGATTGTTGCTTCTTCTACATTTTGAGTATATCCCTCTTAAGTTATTGAGGCCTCTGGTCCAACATGAATAATTGATTTATTATTAACAACTATCAACAAATGAATTCAATGTTCAAATAACATAGGAAATGGAAAAAAATGTTAAACCAAAGTAAATTAAGCTAAACTTAATGTCCCTAAATCCTAGCTCTAAGCTCTAACTCGGAGATAATACTGTACCTACTGGATCTGAAGCGCCTTTAATCTCTCTGGCTCCAATGGTCTAGGATCGTTAAAATATTGCATGATGAAATAAATGATAAGTTAATAATGTAATACAAATTATAAAAAAATTGAATTTGTTTGAAATAAACGTACCGCTTCCCAGTTATTCGTGAAACTTCCTAATATGATGGTGGATATCCAATGCATGACATAATAGCCACAATCAGTGCTTCCTTTTTGTCTATTACACTAAATACATAATGAAATTTGGATATTAATTAAACAATTAGTGTGCACACAGATAAGAAGTATATATAAGTGGAAGTTTTATGTAAATGACGTACCTTGACGATAATCCACCTAGCAGCAACCTTTGATTTAGGCTGTGGAGCATTATCAAGACCTTTTAAAGCATTGTTCTAGACAAGTAACAATTAAAAAATGGTGTTGTTGAGGTATTTCAATGCAAATGTATTGAAAAGAACACTGACCTGTTAATTATCCCCTTAAGGTAGTTGTCTGGCCTGTTATGCAATGAACAAAACCAGACAACTAGGTGTTCCTTGGGCAGGATGATCACCATCTGTTAGTGTCTGCTGCAGCGGAGACGAATATGGGTTAGTATATTAGTAAACATTAATTAAATTCAATTATTTTGTATGACTTACCCATTCAGGTAGGCTCCAAGGTAGACATCGCGTTTTGAACTATGCATTCAACTCTTTATGTAACTTTCAGCCTCAAACTGCGATTGCCCAGACCTATGAATGGATTGTGGCTTGAGGAATCCATAGATATCAGAATTCCTCGCTCGCATACTTGTTTCAGTCAGATGCCTGTTTATGTTAAGTCAAAGTTAAATATTTATGAATTGAAAGCAATAACTTAGGTAATTAAAAGTAATCTAAAATAACTTACAGAATCCACAACTGTAACACTGATATGCTGAGACATTGACCACCGTGTGCGATTTCGAAGAGGTCTTCATGCTTTATGTAGAGCGTGAAGTCTGGATGAAAGACCCCAAACACGGTGGCATCCCATGTAACCTGGTAAGGCCTCAAGAAAAGCTTTGGGATGGTCAATGTCATCAGATAAAGCGGATCATCGACCTCTAGATCCGGCTTTTAAGGTGGTTTTGCCGGAGACACAACTGCCTGTTCATGAAACAAAGTTAAATGGCCTAATTTGAGGCACGCTGAATGAATTAATTCAAAAAGAAGAAACATATAGTAAGAGTAAAGTACCTGTTGTGATAAAGGCTTGACCAGATGTGTCGGCTGTAGACAAAGGATCAAGCTGAAAGTTTTGATGATGCCAAAGGATTACATGAATCATATGCTTCTCAAAGATTTACTCAAGACAAAGCAAATTAGAGTTAATCAAGATGGATGATCAAGACAGTCTATAGAGTCTTAGAAAGGATATTAAAATGGAAGGGAATTCCAATTGGATTAGCAAAAGGTATTGGCCAAGAATTTTAAGCTAAAAATTGTTTTTCAACAAATTTACTCTCTGGTAATCGATTACCAGAGGATGTAATCGATTACCAGTGGCCAAAACTGATTTACAACAGCTATTAAAATTTGAATTCAAAATTTGCACTGTGTAATCGATTACACATATATGGTAATCGATTACCAGCAGTTTCTGAACGTTTTAATTCAAATTTTAAAGAGTGTAATTGATTACACACTTATTGTAATCGATTACCAGAGGAGTTTTTTAGAAAACATTCTCATCAGTCACATCCTTTCATGTGGTTATTGAATGGCTTTCATAAGGCCTATATATGTGTGACTTGAGACACGATTTTGACAGAGTTTTTTAGAATAAAAAGTGTTTATCCTCTCAGAGATCAAATTCATTTTATCCTCTTAAGAATTCCTTGGCCAATTCAATTGCAATTCATTAAGGAATTATTTGAGCGCTCAATCTGTAAAAATCTATCTCTTTCTAGAGAGATTCATTCTTCTTCTTCTACTCATTCTCTAAGGAATTAAGAGACTGTGGGTTTCTTGTTGTAAAGGAATTCTAAACACAAAGGAAGGATTGTCCTTGTGTGTTTAGAACTTGTAAAAGGAATTTACAAGATAGTGGAACTCTCAAGCGGGTTGCTTGGGGACTGGACGTAGGCACAAGGGTGTGGCCGAACCAGTATAAAACTGAGTTTGCATTTTCTCTTCCCTTAATCTCCTTTATTTATTATTGCTTTATATTCATATTCAAATTGTGTTATTTGAATTAATATTTAAGAAGATTGTCATTAAGGGAATTCATAACTTGAATAAAAAGTGAAATAGATTTTTAATTAGGGCAAGTAGTTTGGAATATCTTAATTCAACCCCCCTTCTTAAGATATCTGAGGCCACTTGTCTAACAAGTGGTATCAGAGCTTCATTCTTGTATAAAGTTTAGAAGCTTCAAGAAAAAGTGGCCTCAGCAAATTCCTTATTTCCAGAAGGGAATTCTATCAATAGACCTCCAATCTTTAATGGAGAGGGTTACCACTACTGGAAAACCCGAATGCAAATTTTTTATCGAGGCAATAGATCTAAATATCTGGGAAGCCATAGAAATAGGGCCTTATATACCCACCACAGTAGAAAGAGTTTCAATAGATGGTAGTTCACCAAGTGAAAGCATAACCATAGAAAAACCTAGAGATAGATGGTCTGAAGAGGATAGAAAACGAGTACAATACAACTTAAAAGCCAAAAACATAATAACATCTGCCCTAGGAATGGATGAATATTTCAGGGTTTCAAATTGTAAGAGTGCTAAGGAAATGTGGGACACTCTTCGATTAACACATGAAGGAACTACAGATGTTAAAAGATCTAGAATAAATGCACTAACTCATGAGTATGAATTATTTAGAATGAATGCAAATGAAAATATTCAAAGCATGCAAAAGAGATTTACACATATAGTAAATCATCTAGCAGCCTTAGGCAAAGAATTTAAGAATGAGGATCTCATTAACAAGGTGTTAAGATGTTTAAGTAGAGAATGACAACCTAAGGTAACGGCCATTTCTGAATCAAGAGATTTGTCTAATATGTCCCTTGCCACTTTATTTGGAAAGTTGCAGGAACACGAGATGGAACTATTGAGATTACATCAACACGAAGAAAACGACAAGAAAAAGAAAGGAATTGCTCTTAAAGCATCATCCTCAATTCAAGAAGAAAGTGATCAGGATAATGATCCAGATGATGATGATGATCTAAGTTTGTTTGTTAGAAGATTCAACAGGTTTCTTAAAGTAAGAGGAAATCAGAGGCGACCAAATTTTAAATCAAAGAGAAGGACAGAAAATTCATCCTCTACTCTAAAATGCTTTGAATGCAATCAACCTGGACATCTGAGGGTTGATTGTCCCATCTTCAAGAAAAAGATGGAAAAATCTGAGAAGAAAAATCATAGTGAAAAGAAACTGAAGAAATCATACATTACATGGGATGAAAATGATATGGAATCCTCTGAAGATTCTGAAAATGAAGAGATAAATCTCTGCCTTATGGCTAAAAGTTACGAAAGTGATGAAGAGGTAACATCTTCGAATAACTTATCTATTTCTTTTGATGAATTGCAAGATGCATTTGCTTATCTGCATAAAGAGTCAATTAAACTTGCAAAATTAGTTTCATCTTCAAAGAAAACAATTTCAAATTTAGAAAATGAGATTTCAAAATTAAACAAAGAATTAGATCTTCTTAGAAATGAAGTCACAATTTCTAAAACAAATGAAAAAGTTAATATCTCCACTATTTCTGACAAGAAAATATCAGATTCTTGTAGTTGTTGTGATAAATATGTAAAAGAAATTAAAGAGTTGAAGAATTCACTTTCAAAATTTTCATATAGTAAAAATAATTTAGATGTTATATTAAGTAAACAAAGATATGTGTCTAATAAAAATGGACTAGGGTATAAATCTGATAAACGACAAAAGTTTCATAAAAACTTTTCCACTTCCACACAAAAATGTAATTCTAATTCTATCACTTGTTTTTACTGTGGAAGAAGAGGACATGGCATATCAACTTGCTACTTCAAGAAAAATTACAATAACATTAAAATGATATGGGTCCCAAAAGGATCCTCAGTTTATACTAACATGCAAGGACCCAATAAAATTTGGGTACCTAAGTCAAAAACTTAATTATGCAGGTATCTTTGAGAAAGAAGTGGTACATAGATAGCGGATGCTCAAAACATATGACTGGAGATGCATCAAATTTTACACATATCTCTCCAAAGAAAAACGGACATGTAACATATGGTGACAACAACAAAGGTAGAATCCTTGGAGTGGGTAAAATAGGTACAAATTCTTCAAACTCCATTGAAAATGTTCTACTTGTTGAAGGACTTAAGCATAGCCTGCTTAGCGTTAGTCAACTATGTGACAAAGGCTATCTAGTATCATTTGATTCTCAGAAATGTCTTATAGAACATAAGCATGACATTAATATAAAGCATATAGGACAAAGAGTCAATAATATTTACATGATAGACATAAGCATTAAACATGAAAACAATCATTGCTTTCTTAGTAAAGATGAAGATCCATGGTTATGGCATAAAAGAATTGCTCACATAAACATGGATCACTTAAATAAATTAATTTCAAAAGATTTAGTAGTTGGTTTGCCTAAATTGAAATTTGAAAAAGATAAACTATGTGATGCATGTCAAAAGGGCAAACAAACAAGAGTCTCATTCAAACCTAAAAATATTGTTTCAACCACTCAACCCTTACAATTATTGCATATGGATTTATTTGGTCCATCTAGAATCATGAGTTTTGGAGGAAATTACTATGCTTTAGTTATAGTTGATGATTTCTCTAGATATACTTGGACATTATTTATTACACATAAAAGTGATTCATTCCAAGCATTTAGAAAAAAAATAGCTAAAGTCATACAAAACAAGAAAAATCTTAAGATTGCATCCATTAGAAGTGATCATGGGGGTGAATTTGAAAATAAAGATTTTGAATTATTTTGTGATGAACATGGTATTGAACACAATTTTTCTGCACCTAGAACCCCTCAACAAAATGGAGTTGTTGAAAGGAAAAATAGGTCATTGGAAGAAATTGCAAGAACTTTATTAAATGATACTTCTCTTCCAAAGTATTTTTGGGCTGAAGCTGTCAATACTGCATGTTACATCATGAATAGGGCCTTGATAAGACCCATTTTAAAGAAAACCCCATATGAGTTGTATAATGGTAGAAAACCTAATATTTATCATCTACATGTTTTTGGTTGCAAGTGCTTTGTGCTTAATAATGGTAAAGATAATCTAGGAAAATTCGATGCAAAATCTGATGAAGGCATTTTTCTTGGATATTCATTACAAAGCAAAGCATATAGGATATATAATAAAAGAACTATGAATATCGAGGAATCCATTCATGTTACCTTTGATGAATCTAATGCTATATTGTCAAGAAAGAATATGCTAGATGACATTGCAGATTCTTTAGAACATATGAACATTCATGAACAAGATTCCAAAGGAAATGATAAAGGAAACAATGAAGATCCTCCAGAAGAAGTCAAATCCAATGATGAACTTCCAAGAGAATGGAAAGCTTCAAGAGATCATCCCCTTGACAACATTATTAGTGATATCTCAAAAGGAGTAACAACTAGACACTCTCTTAAAGATTTATGCAATAATATGGCTTTTGTATCTATGATTGAACCTAAAAATATAAAAGAAGCCATAGTAGATGATAACTGGATCATTGCCATGCAAGAAGAACTAAACCAATTTGAAAGAAATAATGTGCGGAAATTAGTAGGAAAACCTGAAAATTATCCTATCATAGGAACAAAATGGGTTTTTAGAAATAAATTAGATGAACATGGTATAATTATTAGAAATAAAGCCAGGTTAGTAGCAAAAGGGTATAATCAAGAAGAAGGAATAGACTATGAAGAAACATATGCTCCTGTTGCAAGATTAGAAGCCATAAGAATGCTATTGGCATATGCATCCATAATGGATTTTAAACTTTATCAAATGGATGTTAAGAGTGCCTTTCTAAATGGCTTAATTCAAGAAGAGGTATATGTTGAACAACCCCCTGGTTTTGAAATTCCTGATAAACCAAACCATGTTTATAAATTACAAAAGGCTCTTTATGGTTTGAAACAAGCCCCTAGGGCGTGGTATGAACGCTTAAGCAATTTTCTTCTAGAAAAAGATTTCTCCAGAGGTAAAGTGGATACCACATTGTTCATAAAGAGAAAGCATAATGATATTTTGTTGGTTCAAATATATGTTGATGATATAATCTTTGGATCCACTAATGATTCATTGTGCAATGAGTTTTCCCTTGATATGCAAAGTGAATTTGAAATGTCAATGATGGGAGAACTAAAGTACTTTCTGGGATTACAAATCAAGCAAACTCAAGAAGGTATATTCATCAATCAATCCAAGTACTGCAAGGAATTGATCAAAAGATTTGGGATGGATAGTGCAAAACACATATCTACACCGATGAGCACTAATTGTTACTTAGATAAAGATGAATCTGGTCAGTCTATAGACATAAAACAATATCGAGGTATGATCGGATCTCTTCTTTATTTATCTGCTAGTAGACCTGATATTATGTTTAGTGTATGTATGTGTGCTAGGTTTCAATCCAACCCCAAACAATCACATTTAAGTGCAGTAAAGAGAATCATGAGATATCTATTAGGAACAATCAATTTAGGATTATGGTATCCTAAGAATTCAACATGTAACTTAATAGGATATTCTGATTTTGATTTTGCCGGATCTAAAACTGATAGAAAAAGTACAAGTGAAATGTGTCAATTCATTGGATCGGCTCTTGTCTCATGGCATAGTAAGAAACAAAACAGTGTTGCTTTATCTACCGCTGAAGCGGAGTATATCTCTGCCGGTAGTTGTTGTGCACAGATTTTATGGATGAAGCAACAATTATCTGACTATGGCATCATTATTGATCGTATACCTATTAAGTGTGATAATACTAGTGCCATAAATCTATCCAAAAACCCAGTTCAACACTCTAGAACTAAACATATAGAGATTAGACACCACTTTCTTAGAGATCATGTCCTAAAGGGAGATTGTGTATTAGAGTTTGTTGATACTAAGAATCAACTTGCTGATATTTTCACAAAACCTCTCCCCAAGGAAGTGTTCTTCTCTATTAGAAGAGAGTTAGGTCTCTTAGACGTAAGAGATTTAGAAAAATAGGAATTGATTGGATGATTGATTGTTTGATTGGTTGATTTACTCTTATTTATTGTGTATAGATTATTTTGTTTGTTTGATCTTGTTTGAATTCTTGTTTTTATGAATGATTGATTGTGTTGTGATTGAGTATAACGCTTGTGTTGTTTAAATTAATTTACTTTTTGTTAGTATAATTAATTATTAAGATAATATAAGTTTTTAGACTTAGAAATAAGTTTTTCTTTTAGAAAAAAGGCTATTCTTTGTTCTGGTAATCGATTACCATTATACTGTAATCGATTACACTAGAACAGATAGCCTGTAATCGATTACAGTATTCATGTAATCGATTACCAGTAGGCTGCCTCCTCCTGTAATCGATTATCATTACTTGTAATCGATTACCACGCGTCCTGCTCTATAAATATCACATTTTCCAGAAATCCCTGCGCAGCCCCTTTTCTCTCACGACGTTCCTCCATTCCCAAACCTCCAAATCTTCGTATCTCACTCATTTCTCCATCAAATCAACTCCCGTAAATTGCGATCTTCTTCTTTTTCATTTCTCTTTTGAATTCACCGATTAAAATCTGCAAAAACTCCTTCAAATGGCAGAATCGTCAAAGAAACGAAAGGGTTCTTCCGCCTCCGCTTCGGCTTCAAGAGCTCATCGTTTCGGAGCCACTAGCGCATCCACAGCACCAATTCCATCATCATTGTCCTCTTCCCCAGTGTTTTCTTCCGATGAATAGCAGAAACGGTACTCCAATCTTTTCTCATCTCGTTCCATTATCGACCCTAAGTTTATTGATATGGAATTCTTTTCTGCTGAAACCTTTGATTGCATTCAAGCCTTTTAGAACTTAGGTCTTCTACCTTTTATGTCATTACAATTGCCTATTTATCCTGAATTGGTTAAAGCTTTTTATTGTAATCTTGAAATTCAGGACAACACTCTGATTTTTGAAATTTTTGGGATAAAAATGGTCATTGACCAGTCCCTCTTCCATGACTTAACCAAATTACCCAGTGACGGTGTACCATTTGAAGGTACACTAAATGACGACTGGAAATTTGATTTCTCTGCCCATGATGCCCGCCAGTTGGTTTGCACCAACAATGCGGATATGACCGGACGTCTTCTTGCCGGGTCATTGGCTTTTGAAAGCCGCATCCTTCACTATTTAATTGTGCGTATTTTGCTTCCACGGTCTTCCAACCTTGCCCAGGTTTCTGAGGAAGATCTAATTATCATGTGGGCCTTTCATACAGGGCGTCAACTTGACTGGGCACTCTTAGTCAGATATCGCATGCATAAGGCATTGCGATTAAATGCTCCACTACCATATCCACAGCTTGTCACTCTCTTTTTCCGCCATTTTCAAATTCCTCTTGATTCTGAACCTTACGTTCCAATCAAGAGATCCTTTTTAATTGGTGCTGCTGTGATTGCTTCTTTTGGTTACCGCAAAGAGCATGATGGCTCTTGGGTCAAAAAGGGTGCTCCACCCGCTGATGATGAAGGCAACCAACCAGTTGAAGATAATTCCTCTCTTCTTCGAAAGCTTTTGGAAAAGTTCGATGGTCTTCAAACTTTTGTTGGTGACAAGTTTGATAATATGGAATTGCAAGTCGACATGCGGTTTGATGCAATGGAATCAAGGATCACCAAAGTTGAAGAAGATGTCTCCTTCATCCGTACTTGCTTTGATCCACCACCACCGCCTCCATCATCCTCTTAGATTATATGTTATTATTAAGACTAAGTATTATTAGTGGTTAAGTATTATTAGTACTCTGTTTTAACACCATGTATTTGGCTTTTTATTGCTCTAGTTATCGTAGTCTTGCACTATAATTATATTTCTAGACATTGCTTTTGTTGATTCTGCAAATGTATGTTTTTATTTTGGTTTCATGGTTGGCTGTGTTTGGATATTTATTGTGTTAATGTTTGGCTATTGATTGCTTTGCTCTAGTTCTTTTTGATGTTGCCAAAGGGGGAGAGAACTTGGGAGAGAACATGGGTTAGAAATCAATTAGAAATCAATTAGAAATTTTGAAATTTATCGTTAAGAAAAGTTAGGCATACATGCCAAAAGATAGGGGGAGTAAGGGTTGTGTGAACATGCTAAAATCTTGTATATAGCTTGTCTTGATTTCAGGTGTTGTCATCATCAAAAAGGGGGAGATTGTAGACAAAGGATCAAGCTGAAAGTTTTGATGATGCCAAAGGATTACATGAATCATATGCTTCTCAAAGATTTACTCAAGACAAAGCAAATTAGAGTTAATCAAGATGGATGATCAAGACAGTCTATAGAGTCTTAGAAAGGATATTAAAATGGAAGGGAATTCCAATTGGATTAGCAAAAGGTATTGGCCAAAAATTTTAAGCTAAAAAGTGTTTTTCAACAAATTTACTCTCTAGTAATCGATTACCAGAGGATGTAATCGATTACCAGTGGCCAAAACTGATTTACAACAGCTATTAAAATTTGAATTCAAAATTTGCACTGTGTAATCGATTACACATATATGGTAATCGATTACCAGCAGTTTCTGAATGTTTTAATTCAAATTTTAAAGAGTGTAATCGATTACACACTTATTGTAATCGATTACCAGAGGAGTTTTTCAGAAAACATTCTCATCAGTCACATCCTTTCATGTGGTTATTGAATGGCTTTCATAAGGCCTATATATGTGTGACTTGAGACACGATTTTGACAGAGTTTTTTAGAACAAAAAGTGTTTATCCTCTCAGAGATCAAATTCATTTTATCCTCTTAAGAATTCCTTGGCCAATTCAATTGCAATTCATTAAGGAATTATTTGAGCGCTCAATCTGTAAAATTCTATCTCTTTCTAGAGAGATTCATTCTTCTTATTCTACTCATTCTCTAAGGAATTAAGAGACTGTGGGTCTCTTGTTGTAAAGGAATTCTAAACACAAAGGAAGGATTGTCCTTGTGTGTTTAGAACTTGTAAAAGGAATTTACAAGATAGTGGAACTCTCAAGCGGGTTGCTTGGGGACTGGACGTAGGCACAAGGGTGTGGCCGAACCAGTATAAAACTGAGTTTGCATTTTCTCTTCCCTTAATCTCCTTTATTTATTATTGCTTTATATTCATATTCAAATTGTGTTATTTTAATTAATATTTAAGAAGATTGTCATTAAGGGAATTCATAACTTGAATAAAAAGTGAAATAGATTTTTAATTAGGGCAAGTAGTTTGGAATATCTTAATTCAACCCCCCTTCTTAAGATATCTGAGGCCACTTGTCTAACATCGGCCAAGCAGGGACGGTGTGAATTGCCTAGCCCACTAAGGAAACCTCATCAGTGGGTACAGGAACGGGAGCATCTGGATCTTTAACCTCCTCCACACCCACCTTTACTTGGCTAGGCAACAAAGGAGTGTTATGAACAACAGTGGATCCCTCATAAACTCTTCCCAGGGCAACCAGGCGGGCAGGATTTGCTTCGATGTACAAGCCGCACCTGTCTGAGTCACCCGTCTCAGGATCGTTTCCTGAGGGATCAACACAACTCTCCTTTGTGCTTACTTGAGGACCTGAGGGACCAACTAGAGGCTCAAGAGGCAATGCAAGTCCTTGAGATTACATCTAGGACTAAAATTGGGACTGCATCTGGCTGAACGATGCCATGAGCTGCTGAGTCACTTTTTCTGTGATCGACTCCTCTAGCTGGTCTCTGATTTGCTAGGTCAGCTGCTGCAATTCTTCAGGAGACAGCGAGGAAGAGTTGTGGGACATCCGTGGAGCCGATCCGAAGTATTGTTTGATGGTGACACCGGCTCCAGGAGCACGAACACGTCCAGGGTGCTCTGAACGTCCAATAGCAGCGGTGAGAACATCCTAACGTCCATGGGGGACAAAGGATCCCTGTGACACCTGCTCCTCAAAGGAATCCTGCACATAAAAGACATATTTGTACATGGCATTCACAAAATAAAGAAATATAATTCTAATGGTTAGTTGAAAATGACTTACGATCTTCTCAGTGATTTCCTTTGCGGCCTCAGTCATCATCTCCCTTGTTTTCTTGGTGCGGGCCATCTTCCACTTCACGTGGCGTCTGACGGGGGATGGAGGGTCGATGATGCCATCAACGCTTCCTGACTGTGCAGCTTCCTCCAGCTTCTTCTTGGTCTTCTCAGCCAGGAGCTTCTGCTTCAAATATTCATGACCCCCACGAGACAAAATGTGGGGGGCAGCGTTCTGTTTCTAGATGGCCTATGCCATTTTCTGCACATCTTGCATAAATAAAACAATAATCTTTCAAATGGCTAAAATGAATTATAACAGGTTAATGTTTTTTGAAAAACAACTAAAATGGCAAGGTACATACCTCCCAAGAAGGGTCTCTGCGAGTCTGGCAAAACTGGGCCTATTTTTCCTTATGTCGTATTTCTCAAAGACAGTGTCCTCCATACCGTCCTGATTGGACGCAAGGGCCCATTTTCTCGTGAGGTCTGATTTGAACTACCTCTATCTCTCGTTGACAGTCTTAAGTAACTTCTTTTTCGTCCTACTGTCAGAAGCCTCTGGGATTTCAAATTCCACCTGACAATAACAAATAAGGTTTATTTGTTACAATAATGTATTTTTTGGCTATTAAAGAACATCAAATAAGAAAAGAAAAATACTTGAATATCCTCCCAAATCAAGTCCTTCTGAGCAGTAGGGACCTCCTTCCCGTTCTCGTACGTGACGTCCACCTTATCACGCGCCACAATCCCCAAATATGTTCTTAATTTCTTCCTGTCGGGACTGTCGGCCTTGCCGGTAGCAGGATCAACATGAACCACTGGTCTCTCGGCACCAGGTCGTCTAGTAGACAAGGATCATAGACGTGTGGCTTTGTGTGTCCGCTTCATGGCAGATGGCGAAGCTGATGCGTCTGAAGGAGGAGGAAGGGGAGGAGGAGGAGAAGGAGGAGGAGGAGGAGGCGAGTCAGGTGGAGAAACCATGATCCTTTATACAAAAAAACCAGGGTTAATAAACATTACAAAAAATAATTTTATGACTTATGTAAATCAATCTAGCAAAATCAAATATATAAATAGAAAATTACATTAGACGATGTTAATTAATTCTCCTTCATCATGATCATTATGATTAGCATGAACATCGTCAGCTTCTTCTTCTCCGACAATGTTAGGAGTGATTTGTGTGGAAAAAGGACTAACATGGGTGTCCATGTATGAATCATCATCTTCTACATTAACACCAATTGTTTTGCCCTATAGAACCATGCACCACCTTTCATCACAAGGGTCTTGCACATAAAATACTCGTCTAGCTTGTTCTACCATGATGAAAGGGTCATTGTGGTAACCAAGTTTCTTTAGGTCTAACAACATAAATCCTATATCATCGGTGCACACACCAGTGTTGCTGTCAACCCATTTACATTTGAGAACACAAACAATAAATTTCACATAGTTAAGCTCCCAAATTTCATCAATGACCCAAAGTAAGGGATGGAAGCTACACAGGGATTGGCATCATGCACACTTGCAAAGTGTTGACATTCAGCCCTTAGGGTGACCCCGCTATTCTGGATTGTACTTTTGTCTTCTTGTGCTTTTGTCTAAAATGAATACTTGTTTATGTCGTATCCTTGCCAAGTTATAACATTTCTTTTAGGCCCATCTGCTAGCTTTCTTAATGTTTCTGAAGCATTTTCCTCTGCAAAGATTGTATCTTTAAACCAATCACAGAAAGTCTTGTTATGCTTTTTCAACACCCAATTCTTTGACATTTTTGGATTATTCTGTTTGACTAAAGCTTCATGCTTAAGTATGTATGGCAAAACTTCATTACTATTGTTCAAGACATACAAGTTTCATTCAATGTGATGACCCCATGCTCCTTCAAGCGGGGAACATCAATAGGAAATAGAACAACACCTAACAATATGAACTGAAAATTAAGCGCATCAGATTTAGGAGCAACCTTGTGTTCCACAAACAAGAGAAGAAAGTTTTCATATGCAACAACGTATGTCATTTCGGTTACAAGAAAAAAGGAGACACCTCTAAACATAAGCATATCTGATAGCTTCCCAAATCATATTACATATACAATGAGTTAAGAAAAGTTTCTATATCACATAAAGTAGTAATCTTGTAAACCTTAGCAGCCCTTCTCCACAAATGGCCATTTTATCAGAAGCAAAAAATACACTATGTGAGGACACCACAAGTCCTCGAGGATAATAAAAATCAGTAGAAAACTAAAAAACAATCAGCCAACTTTTGAATCAGAAAACAGAATAAAAACAACTTCCTAAGTCAAAATTATAATCGCCTTTTCCTTTTTCTTAATGAAGAATATACGTTGTCTAATCGCTAGACCCGCTACATACGCCCATTGGATAACATAACATATTTGTGTAAGTCTACTAAAAGTTAAAAATTGATTCAACAAACCCAAAGACATATTCAAATAAAATTTGTCCAGGGAAATGCATTTGGCAGTTGCTTTGTTTACCTAAGAAACAAAATTAAAGAAACATAATGAAATCAAAATCGAAATAAAAATCAGGACAATCGAACTTCCTATGGCCAAAACTAATAATTGTAAATTCTATTGCAATCCAAGCTTTACTAGTATGGAGCCCAAGAAAAGAGCCTATTAACCATCAATTTATTCAGAGAAACCCAATATAAAAATAACCAATTGAATATTTAAGCTATAAATTTCTATTTTATTTGAAATCTATTTTTTTTTTGTTTAAATTATCCTCAACTTTTTAAAATGGCATAAAAATTATCCCAAATGACAGACTAAGCTGAAGTGGGAACCAAGAAAGTGTTTCACTAACCAACTTCATTCAGAGAAACTGAAAGACAAAAGGTAAGATGCAGAACCTCAATGTTCAACAAGAAAGAAAACAAATCTGTTTTTATTGAATTTAACAGATATCTATAGCTTTGGATAAGTAAACCATTAAGATTCACATGCCAATATCAAAATGAAATAAAGGTGCAGAGCATTTAATTAAGTTCACACTTGCAGGATCTTACATCCAGGCCAAATGACCTTGTAACCTTCACTGTTGGCTATGATCAGGAAAATAATATTGATGCAACTGTGAAAAAGGTCTTAATCAGTTCATTCCTCTCTGTGTTTGCATATGCTTGTTCACATACTCTGAATTGAGGAGAATTTTTTTTTGAATCGGGATTTATTTGTAAACCATTTTCACTCTTTATTATTTCCTCCTAATTACAATTTGAAAGAGAAATGAAATTGAGAGAATCTGAGAACCGAAAGTGGAGTTTTGTTTTAATCATTTCTCAACTGAAAAAAGGTTACTAATACCACTGGTTATTTCTCATCCCTCTAAATTCAATGGGTATTTCTCATCTTCTCCTACCCCCATCACCTAGATCTGTCTGTCTATACACTCATTGTTTGACAAAAAAGAAAATAACATTGGGAAGTTTAGTCATTATTGAGAGCTGACTCTAGCCAGAGGATAATAATAAGATTAAGATCATCCATCCAACAAGACAGAGGAAGTGTGTTTTTGATTGGATCCACAATATTCAAGATGACTCCAGTTAATTTGGCTGGCCAGTTTGGTGACACAACATACACTAAGGTGTTTGTTGGAGGCTTGGCCTGGGAGACTCAAAAGGAGACAATGAAGAAGTATTTTAAGCAATTTGGTGAGATCTTGGAGGCTGCTGTCATCACTGACAAAGCCACTGGAAGATCTAAAGGCTATGGATTTGTATGCTTAATTGTCTTCTTTTATTCTCTATCCCTTATCTCTCTATATATAGCATTATAAATTATATTCTTGAATTATTATTATATACCAGTAGCTATCTACCTAGATCTCACGTCTAAATGAAGTATATTACATGTTTTTTTTCACTAGCCTCTCATTGGCTTTGTCAAATTCATCTTCCTTCTTATGCTAACTATATATGAATTCATGTTTATTAATGATTACCATTTCAGGTTACTTTTCGTGAACCAGAAGCTGCCATGAGAGCTTGTGTGGATCCTGCTCCTGTAATCGACGGTAGGAAAGCTAACTACAACCTTGCTTCTTTGGGTGTCCAGAGATCTAAGCCTTCAACCCCAAAACATGGTCCGTATATCTTTTATTTTAGCTTTGACACTGTAATTAATAATCTAGCTAATCTATAACCAACTAGCTGCACTCCAAACCCTAGTAGTAGTAACTAATTAACAAACTAACTAACAATAACCAACTAGTTTTCATAAGAACAAATTACAATGGGAACATAAACATGCTTCAGAGAGAAGTGAGCACAAAGAGCACGTACGCGGAAGCATAAAGTTACAATGAAGACATGAAGCTTGCCTCGAACCCAACACTGATAATGGCATCGAGACTCAGCCATTCAATGGCAGTGACAATGGGTCTCAGGTCACGACGAGTTCCCTAATCCTTGCACCAGAAACCAAAAAAGGTCCTTAGGTTAACCAAAGGTTCCAGAAACAGACCTAGCTATTCAATAGAACAACATAGGTAGACGAAATGAAACGTACCTGTCATGGTCTTCAGTGCAATGGAGAACAACAAGCTTTGATGTTAACGGAGAAGAAGAGAGCGCGAGCAAAATAGGCTGTGCCAAATATAATTTAAAATGTAATTTCAACATCAGTTTTCAATAAAAAAAAACCGATGTTAACAAATTGATGTTAACGTTAACATTGGTTTTATTCAAAAAAACCGATGTTAACTGATCATAAGTTAACATCGGTTTTCTGAAAACTGATGTTAACAAAGTGACATTAACATCAGTTTTCACAGAACCAATGTTAACGTCACTTCGTTAACATCGGTTTTCTACAAAATCGATGTTAACGGATACACATTATTTACAATTATGCCACCATATTTATGTTAACATCTGTTAATCTGTCGATGTTAAAACTGATTTTTGTAGTAGTGAATGGTGAACAAGTCAGGTGGGTCCATAGGAGGCAAAGGAGTTAATAAAGGAAATTAAGGAAGAGAATAAAGGGAAAAACGCCTATTGCTAAAGTGGGCTAAAAATATATTGTGAGAAAAGGGAGACAAAACCTGGAATTAAATCTGCAAAAGGGTGCCAACAAGAAAAAACACCTTGGTATTCTTATTCTTCATACAAGGATTAACAAAAATTCTTTCAAGTTCGTTGTCAACAAGGTGAATCGAAGACTCTTCTTTAGGAAGGCAAGGAAACTATCCTTTGTGTAAGAAAAAAGGGTGTTCAAAAAACACATTGTGGAATAAAAGAATCTATTTTGTATTTAAATTATATTATAAACCGATGACATATTAAAAAATGTACCTATTGATGAGCTCTTGAAGCATAAAAATTCTTCAATAGTGTGAAGACTCTACGTGTATCCACATCGAGACTAACCTCTATTCGCCAACAACTTTGACAAGTGAAAAAATAAGAATAGAGAAGTGATATTGAGATTATTTCAATGTGCAGCCTACGGCTCTATTTATAGCACGCTAAGGATACCAAATTTCTGATCAAATCAAAATCATTATTGATAGTATCCTTTTTTAAGCTATATTATTTATTGTTACCTTTTATTGCTAACCATTAAGCAATTAAAATTGAAATAATAATTGACTAAGTCAAACTTATATCTACCCGCCTTTTCAACCCAAATTCCAAATACAAAATCATACATGTTTGTTTCTCTTCTTTCACCAAATCTTTCATATTATTTATATTTTGAGTGCTAGCAAAAATATAATAATATTCCACCTTTTTGAAATCAATTAATCATTTGATCATATTAAATTCTCTAATTTAATTAATCATCAAATATTAAAATAATTTCTTTAACAGAGATTAGAACACTCGTTTGTGTGTGACCTCGTAGGTTCAATACTAAGCCGGTAATATATTAATCAAATTAATATACTAATTAAGGTAGGCATCTAGCAACACTCCTTAACATCCGGATAACATGAAGTAACATTTTACTTTCAAGAACCATTAGAAGAGTAGTGTAATAATTTTTTCCATCTTTACAGCTCTAGGTTAACTCTAGAGTATGGTATTACTGTCAAACCCTTTTGAGTTAACTCATAATGACTTAAGAAACTCATTTCTTCTTTCATTTACTTTTCTTGGCTAGGATATAATTTTATTCATAGAGCTCAAACTCATTACCAAGAGTTGATGGACTCCTTCTTGATTAATCATTAATTCTACAGGTATTTAATCATATCCAATATTCATTCAACAAGTGCTCTAAAACATTAGGTGTCAGGAATCAAAATACAACAAATAACCTGTTAATTACTATGACAATCTTAGGTCAAAGAAAGCTATTTATACCTCTTCTTGAGAATTTTCTATTGACATTTTATGGTAAATTTTAACCATTAGAAAATTTCGATTGAGTCAGTTCAATGATCACATCAACATATGACTCATTTATATATGCAAATTAATAAATGAGATCTATTAATATTTATCCAATAAATACTATCACATATATATTAATCTATCTGGATTATTGATATCTTATTTACAATAATCCTATGCTCAAGAACGGTTTAGATTAAAATTAGAACAAACTAGTTTCTCATTATCATAATCACTATTATAATAACAAGTCTTTAATTTTAATCAAGGACATTATCAAATAGACCATTTAATCAAATAATGAAATATGACAATGAAAATAAAATAATACTTTATTATTAAAATTAGAATTGATTACATGATGACTTGGATCGTGGGCATACAAATTTATTCCCAACACTTTGCACGTAGAGTTACTCTATTAAATTTGTGCTTTAGGCACTCCTACTTATGTGAAGCAAATGGTTAATCTTCCCAATTAACTCTATTTATGATGAGGTAGATAAACAGTGTAGAAATTTTATTTGGGGAGATTTTGACAATCACCACAAAGTTCACACAGTATCTTGGAAGAATACTTGTAAGCCTAAAAATATTCGAGGTTTAGGTCTTAAAATTTCAATGAAGTTTAATACAACTTTTATGATGAAGAATGGGTGAATGTTATGGGGATTCTTTTATTTCTAACATTAACTCTAATCGGTCCGGGGCTCTAATTTTTGGAAGGGTATATGCAGTAGTTTGAACCAAGTTCTAAAGAAATTATGTTGGAATATTGGTGGTGGGACATTAGATTTTTGGAATCATATTTGGATTCCATTTGAAGGAAGGCTTATGCACAGTGCCTTGTGTGATGTTCTCCCCCGACCACATCACTCGCAAGGTTTGCGATTATGTTGCACCTTATGGTCTTTGGAATTTCCATATTCTATATCCAATTATCAATTCTCAGGTTCGTGATCGTAGTAGAGCTATCCCTCCTTCTAATGCTTTAAAAGGAGCTAATTTTGTGTCTTGGCTTGGCTCTTTAGATGGTGGTTTCAAAGTTTCTAAAGCTTATTTAGGTCTATTTGATTTTAATGCTTTGAATATTGATCCTTTGTTTGACAATATTTGGAAGTTGAAGGTGCCAAAGAGATTTCAAATTTTATCATGGAAATTTAGGGTGAATTCCTTGCTCACCAATGAGGATAGATGCTCTAGAAATATCTCCTTCGATGCATCGTGCTAAAGGTGTGGCAATGACATTAAAGATAATAATCACCTATTTGTCTTTCGGCTAAAGCTGCATGGTATTTGATCCTTCACTACTAGCAAAGGCTGAACAACATGTTGATTGTTCGGATGCGTTCAATACTTCTCAAGTAATAATGTTGATTATTGTTATTAATTTCATAAAATCAATGTCCCTTAGAAGACTAAAATTGTATGGATTGCGTTGTAGGTGTTTGGTACCCGAAATGATGTTTTGCAGTGGGCTTGATCCGTTGCTCATGAAAATGGATATGTGGTGGTCATTATGAGATCTGACACAAACACTGGTAATAAAGGAAAGACTTCATTTGTGTTAATTGGTTGTGAAAAGAGTGGTTAGTATAGGTCTAGGAAAAAAGATTGTTAGAAAAGATACTGGGAGTAGGAAATGTGGGTGTCCCTTCAAGCTTTGTGGGAAACTAGTGGTTGGAGGGCAAGGTTGGATGGTGAAGTTGATGTGTGGGATTCATAATCATGAATTGCCAAGTCATTAGTTGGACATCCACACGTTGGGCGATTGACTAAGGATGAAAAGACAATTATTGATGATATGACCAAGTTAATGGTGAAACCAAGAAACATTCTACTAACGTTGAAGGAATACAATGCTAATAGTTGTACAATAATCAAGCAAATATACAATGCAAGAAGTGCATAATGTTCTTCCATTAGAAGAAGTGATACTGAAATGCAACATCTAATGAAGCTTCTTGAACGAGATCAATATATTCATTTGCATAGATTAAAGGATGAAGATGTGGTACGTGATATATTTTGGTGTCACCCTGATGCAGTGAAGTTAGTCAATGCATGTAATTTGGTGTTTTTGATAGATAGTACCTACAAAACAAACAGATACAAACTCTCACTACTTGACTTTGTTGGTGTGACACCAACGGAGATGACATTCTCTGCTGATTTAGCATATCTGGAGGGTGAACGTGTTAATAATGTGGTATGAGCTTCAGAATGGTTCTAAGGTATATTTTTAAGACGTGATTCCCTCCCTGGAGTTATTGTGACTGACAAAGACCTAGCATTGATGAATGCAGTGAAATTTGTATTCCCTGAGTGCACAAACTTGTTGTGCATGTTTCACATCGACAAGAATGCCAATCTTTTGCAGACTAAAAGTAATTTGATTTTCAGGTGCTCATAAACTTGTGTGCTTGTGCTCGTAAGTTGTTTTGATTTTCAGGTCATTTTGGAAAGTCTTATTCCAAATCTATAGTAATTTTCATTTATGAGATTTTGAACTTTTTTGCTTATTGAAAATTGTTAGTAGTAAGACTAATTGATGACAACATTTTTGGGATCGACAACTTCTGTTGGATCTCTGCAAAGGCAACAATAGAAGCTTTAAAGCATCCACAGTTTTTAATTTTGCAGACAGGCTTGGGATATTTATTGGTTGTTTTGCTTTTAGACCTACTTGTTTTGCTTTTAGGACTTAAGTTTTGCTTCTTTTAGGGGCGAATGAAACCTGAGGAGATTTGGGTTATACGGGTGCTCCTCGTGTAGCTCAGGTTTGATCTTAAACTAAAGTGGAGCATTTTGTTCCTATTTTATCATTAGCTTGCCATTACCATTCTTATATGTGTGCTTGTGTGTGGAATTTTCATATTTTCTAATGATACACATATTTGGTATATAATGCGTGATTTGAAACTATTCTTACATATGTTTATTACTTGTTACCATTTGGGTTATAGGGGTGCTCCTCGTGTAGCCCGGGTTCGATCTTAAACCAAAGTGGAGCATTTTGTTCCTATTTTATCATTAGCCTACCATTACCATTCTTATATGTGTGCTTGTGTGTGGAATTTTCATATTTTCTAATGACACACATATTTGGTATATAATGCGTGATTTGAAACTATTCTTACATTTCAAGATAGTGATTTCACATATGTTTATTACTTGTTACTCGTAAGTCAGTCATATGTACAATTTTTAAAGTGATACTAATTTAGTAAACTAAAATATCTAAAACCAATATCAACTAGTTCAAAGAATTCAAACATAATACAATAGAAACCCTTAACACTAACCCTAAACAATCATCAGTAACCCTAAACAATCAACATTAACCCTAAATCCTTATAAGAAACATTTTTCAAAACAAAAATACTTATTTACATCTTTTTTTATAAAAAAAATGTACATACGGATCAACTTGATCCGTATGAGGCTTGCGGATCAAGTTGATCCAAAAGCCTCATACGGATCAACTTGATCCACATGTACAAACCTACTTCCTACTTCATCCGTAAGCCTAAACCTATTTCCTACAAACAATTGCGGGTTAACTACATCCGTAACAAATTAAAAACAAGCAATGGAATAGAATACCATTAAAGGGGAGAATGAGCTTACCTCGACGGTGGACCATGTACACAATGCCGATGGAGGAGAAGAATGATCAAAGCCCAACAAAAATGACACCGAGGGAAGGGAATAAGAATAGCGGCAGCACAAATGGAGGTAGGGGAAGAAGAATAGCGGCGATGCAAATGGAAGCTCATTGTGCTGGTGTATGGAAGGCATAAAATGGTGTTGGGTGCACCAAAATCTTTTAAATTAAGGCCAGGGGTATTTTTGGCCTTTCACAATAAATGTTGGGTGCACCAGCATTATTGTTGGGTGCACTAGCATTATTGCTGGGGTAGCATTATTGCTTGGTGCACCTAGCATCACCCATTTTCCAACAAAACATGGAGGATCTTGATAAGTTCACCCCACCCTTTGCTAAATGCACTCCTGTTTATTTACACACACCCCATTTTGCTAAATACACTTCCGTTTCGTGTGTTTTTACCGGTTTCTTCCCGAAACGTTACGGAACTTTACGGATTACGTAACGACACCTATTTTCTTTCCGGAATGTCGTGAAACTTTACGGATTACGCAACAAGGCTCTTCTTGACTTCTGAAATGTTGTGGAACTTTACGGATTGTGCAACAATGCTTCTTTTTGACTTTCGGAATGTCGCAGAACTTTGCGGATTACCTAACGATGGATGTTAAGTACCTCGAGGCGGTCAAGCGAAGGTTGCATGCCACCAAACAATGGTCTCCGGACGAAATTAGGGTATGACAATAAGCAAACACAAATTGTATCTATCCAAGCCTTAAGCAACATAAATTCTAGGTTGAAATCACTGGTGCTGGAAGCTTGAACATACAAACTTGTATAAATTACTAGGAATTGGTCACTACGAATTTTGAGCTGAAATATTTACTGAATTTTCTAGACATATAGGTCAAAATAATAAAAAAATAGCCAAGTGATTTGGATAAAAGGAAAAAATACTAAAAATCACACAATTTGGCAAAAAGATCAATGTCCAAGAAAAAAAAGTGAAAGTGAAGTGTGCTTGTTGTTTTGGCTCGAAATTTGTTCTATAATTGGTGCCTATTTTATACCAATTATAGTTCTGAAATGTCAATTGAAAATTAGTGTGAAAACAAGTGCCAAAACTAGAAGTTTCTTGAGTCTTTTTTTTTAGTCATTTTACTTTACTCTCGAGCCATTCTAAGTTTCTTTTTGAGTCCTTGCTTGCTTTTATGTGTTTTTCATTGCTTTAATTGTTGAACAATCCTTGAAAATTTGTCTTGTTAAAACACTATTAGTTTAGCTTTCATTTCATTTTTTGGTCTTTGGTTATTGCTTGTCTCTTTTTTTCCTTGTTTATGAGTTGTTATATAGGGAATTGGAAATGAGGATCGGTGCCATCCCTTGAAGAATTTGAGTCAAGAAGCAAGGAGCCAACCACCTTAAGAGCTATTGGACTAAGATACACTCCAAATTGAGTGAATCACCAAAGGGAGAACAACCACCAAAATTGAGGACTGTTTTGTAATTTTGTAATTGGCAATTTACTTACCTTCATTGCTTTCAAGTTTTTGTAACAAAAAGGCCTTTCATTGGAAGTATGTTGGGAGCCTCCAATAGGTTACCAAACTTCCATTTGTGTGTAATAATTTAGTCAATTTTCCCTTAGGATAGTGAGTGTTTTGTTGGGAATCTTAAATATGGTCATCCAAACTTCCATTGTCAAACCGCCTAGATAGCTTGCCTTTTACCAATTAGTTTTTACCTTATCTTTCACACCTCTTTTAGTGTTTATTTTGGCTAGTTTCAACCATAGTTTCTTTTACCTTTTGTTTTCAAACCCCCAACAAGAAAGAACCACAACTTAGGAACCAACATGAGTCTTCATTCTTCATCTACTGTTAATGGTGAGGGTTCTACTCCTAAGGATCCCTTGTATAAGATATTAGATGAGTTGAGATCCCTTAAGTTGTGGAAAGAAAAACAAGAGAAAAGAAAAAGGAAAAAAAAGAGTTGAAGAAATAAGTCAAGATGAAAGAAAGAAAATAAGAAAGGAAGAAAGAAGAAAAATAATGAAAGAAATGAAAAGAGAAAAACATGCCTCCTATAGTAGTCATGACTATTGCAAGAGTTTAAGTGAATAACTTAGCAACTATTATAGAGGGCACCATAGTTCACATACTAAACATCATTCCCAAAGAAGAGAAAAGGATAGAAGGCCTCAAGAGGTTAACATTAGCCTCCCATATTTCAATGGAAAAGATAATGTTGAGGCCTACTTAGATTGAGAAATGAAGGTTTAACAACTCCTTGCTTCCCATCATATTAGCGAAGAGAGAAAAGTTCCATTGGCTACCCTTAGCTTTCAAGGGTATGCCCTCAATTGGTGGGCTTCCCTTGTTAGGGAATGAAGGATTCATGGGGATCGTCCAGTAGAGTATTGGAATGATCTTAAGAGTGTCCTTAAGAAGAGGCACATTCCCTCCTACTATTAAAGGGAGCTTATGGACAAGCTCCAAAGGCTTAGACAAGGGAGTATGAGTGTCGAAGAATATAGACAACAAATGGAACTACTCCTTTTAAGATCTGGACTTAGGGAGGAGGAAAGAACAAGCATAGCTAGGTTCCTTAGTGGGCTTAATATGGAAGTGAGGGACAAGGTTGAACTCTTTCCATATAGGGACCTAGATGAGCTAGTTCAACTTTGTATAAGAGTGGAGCAACAACTTAAAAGAAAGCCTTCTTCAAAATCTTATGGCTTTCACTCTTATCCAAGGAAGGACCAAGACCAAGGAATTTTAGGGGCTGCATCTTCAAAACCCAAGGAAGATAAGGGTAAGACCATAGAGAAATACACCCTTAAGAATAGTTCCCAAGAAAGGACTAGCAACATTAAATGCTTCAAATATCTTGGGAGAGGTCACATTGCCTCTCAATGCCCCACAAAGAAAACCATGATTATGAGGGGTCAAGATATTTATTGTAGTCAAGAGGAGACTACTTCTTCCCCCTCCTCTAGTGGAAGTGAAGATGAAGTAAGGGGTGAAGAGTCTAGTGAGGAAGTTTACCCCATGAAGAAGGTGACCTCTTAATGGTTAGAAGGCTTCTTAGAGGTCAATCTTATGATCTATCTCAATCCCAAAGAGAGAACATCTTTCATACAAGATGCAAAATTTTAGTTAAAACTTGTTCTCTCATTATGGATAGTGGATCTTGTTGTAATTGTTGTAGCACAAGATTAGTTTCCAAGTTGAACCTCACTATCATTCCCCACCCAAAACCTTATAAACTTCAATGGCTCAATGAGCAAAGGGAAATTATTGTTAACTTACAAGTGAAGGTACGCTCACCCATCTTGGCACTAAATTTGTATTGCATCCTCAAACACCTTCACAGGTGGCCAAAGATCAACTAACTATGAAAGATAAGAGGGATGAGAAAGAAAAACTAGAAAAAAAAAAAAGAAGGATAGTAAGGCCTTGTCTTCAAAGGCCATGGGGAAGAAAAAAGAGGAAAAGTATTCCTCCAAGAAGATTGTTAAGAAGGAAAATCATTTTGTAACAAAAGGTGATATCAAAAGAGCATTCCTTCTTAAACAATCTTTCTACCTTTTCCTATCAAGGGAAATATCCCTTAGCACTGCCATACCTCTTGAGCTTGAGGTTATTCCTCAAGTAAAGGAGTTGTTGGATGAGGGTTTGGTTCGTAAAAGCTTAACTCCTTGTGCTTTGTTGGTGCCCAAAATAGGTATTATGAGGCATTGAATCCCTATGATAGGTGGTATGATGAATGTGTTGAGTGATGCAACCCTCTTTTATAAAATCACCCATCCATCCAACATCTTCATGATTCACATACATAGGGACTCATTAGGTAGGTTTGTTTTTATTTTTAGTTTCAATAGAAACTTAGGTGCTCATATGGGATACCTTAGGTTTGTCGTACTTTTTGGTAGGAATAATCAACATGAAAATACATAAAAATGTATGTTTTATTGCATTACTTTCCTTAATTTTTTAAATAGTGATCAAGGGGTTCCCATGAACCCTAAGAAAACAAAGGTCATTCTTGAGTGGCCCACTCCACCAAGTATAAGGAAAATTTGGGGCTTCCATGACTTAAGAAACTTTTACAAAAGGTTTGTCCCATATTTTTCTATACTTGTAGCACCACTCATTGAGTTGGTGAGGAACCATATTCCCTCATGGGAAGATTCCCAGGAAATGGGTTTTCAGACCTTACCTTACTCCAACATACCAAACACCACTAATTTATATGTTTTTATTCTTTTTACAGGTGTTTAGGGAAGAAGCCCATAGTTTCAAGAACCTCTAGATTTGAGGTCAAATCCTTATGAAGGGGGAGGGAATGATACAATCCTACCCCCCAAGGGCATTGGATAAGAGACTCTAAGAAGATTGGGCCAGAGGCGCAAGAGAAGTCCTGGGGGTTCTCATGAGCCTTATGGTAGATTTTGGGCCTATGGGCTAAGTATGAGCCCACTTATCTTTGTACATATTAGATTAAGATTTCATTAGTTTTGGGCCTTTTATTTAGGGCTCCATAATGTAGGTGGGGTATCCTAAAAATGTAGGATTTTTTAGCCCTTGTATTTTACGGCACCTAGACTAGTTTTTGTATTAGGGGTAGTTTTGTAATTTCGCATGCATTAAGTAAATATTTGATGTGTGTGTTGGGAAATAAATTTAATTGAATTGGGAGAAGTCCAATCCAATTAAATTTTAGAGGGAGAGGTGAGCATTTGCTTGCTACACCTCATTGTCACATCATATAGTCACACTTTGTGTATGTCCTTCATACTTTACATGCCTCATGACACCTAAGCACACTTAGTGGAGAATCTTGGACTTGATCTTGGATTAGTGGGCTAAACCATAGCTAAAATTCACTAATCATAATTAGTGAAATTTTGGCTCCAAACTTTGGCTCCACAAATTCATGAATTTCAAATTCAAGTGAAATTTGAATAGAACCCTCCAATTTTATGTGACACTTAGGCTATAAATAGAGGTCATGTATGTGCATTTTTTTAACTTTGATAATTTGAGAATCACACTTCAAAGTTGAAATCTCATTTGAGGCACAAAATTTCGTGCTCCTTCTCTCCCTCTTCCTCCATTCATCTTCTCCTACCTTCAAGCTCTTATCCATGACTTCCTATGGTGGTGAGTTTTTTCTTGACACATCTTCTCCTTGAAGTGGCATCTCCAATCATCTTTCTTCCATCTCCATTACGCTGCTATTGATCTTCAAGAAGCAAATTACTCCATTTGTGAAGAAGATCCAAGACCTACAAGCTTCAAATGGAGCTACGTCATATTATGTACTCTATTTTTTCTTTATTTTATAAAAAAATTATTTTATATCCTATCAAATTAATAAATAAAATACCCTTTTTATTTTCTCTCAAACCATTATTTTAATTAATAAAGTTATTTATCTTTATTTATTTAATTATAAAGACCTCATCATTTTTTCTAAAACTCTATTTATTTATAAATAACAATCTTGTCTAATTTATTTATGAAAAATAGGATGTTACACCTAGGACTTACTGTCCTTTTTAAGTTCCTTTCATTTGAAAACCTTAAAGGAAAATGAGAAACTCTCAGCTTCATAATCAGTGATTTCAAACACTAATTCATGTCTGTAAACTCAAAAGTACTAGTGTGTGGTTCTAGATGGTGTAGACATGTTTGTCTTCATGAATCACTCTTGCTGCCAAACTTTTGATGATCCTTTAGTCACGTGTAGTTTATGATATCTATCCCTTGATTAAAGCTAGCCCGAACATCATGTTTGTGATCATACACAATTTTTGATATTTGTACTTTAACCTAATTAGAAAATATGATTGTCTTTCTAGCTTATGAATGGTTCTCCTTCCGGTAGTTTTTCTTTTGATTATGTAAAATCTATGTCTTGAAAAGCTTTCGCATGTCCTGAATTTACATGTTTTTTAGAAAATTAAAAGAAACATTGTGGGCGGTATGTTTTCCAAAAAAAGTATATAAAATAAAATAAAATAAAAGTTTAAATATTTTACTTGCTAAATAAAATATTTATTATTCATGTAACAAAAAGGTTCTTTTTTGTATTTTTTATTTCTATTGTTCTTGAATTTTGGGTGGCATTTATTATTTTGTTTAAACTTAAATGTATTATTTAATGCTAATTATAAAAGCTGTGAATTTTTCAAGAAACATGGTCTCGAAAATTGAAATAAATTTATTAGTAGATAAGAAATAAATTTTTTAAAAACATATATTTAGTACTTTTGGTACAAAAATTAATGTTGTCTTGGAAAAATTCTATATTATTATCTCAGCCTATATACAAATTAAAAAAAATTCTTTGCCCAAATTTTGATTCTCAGTCGTCTCTCTTTTCCGCTTTCGTTGAGGTTGACAATGGCAGCTCATGAAGAAGGAAATGACAGGAGGTTAAGGCACTTCTTTGCATCCTTCTTTTCTTTTGTGTGTCTTTGTTCTTTCTTGTTTTAGCTTAACTAAAACATCTTTCAGAATTATTACATATTTCCGTCGTCGTTTTCGTCATCAACCATTGCCCCTGACTCCACCACGAACACCTGAAATCATTCCGCACAAGGTGATTTTTTTCCTTCTTTTGTAAATATTCTTTAATTTGATGTTTATTTCGTATAAATGTTGAAAATTAGGTTACTTATGAGATTTGAATTTTTTAAATATGTCATCATATGTGAATAAGTGAACTTTTGATATAGTTTTACTTGCATTAAGAAATAATTCTTTTTTTTATCTTTGCTTGGATTTATTCATACACTTTGTGTGAGACCGATCTTATTAAGAGTTGTAAAGATATCCTTTGTTAGAATTCGGGCTTAGGGTCTAATTCAATTTCATAAAATTGGATTATAAGACAAGGATGATTAAAGCTTTATAAGTTCCCATCGGCTTACACCTATCACAATAAAGGTGCACAAGGCTACAAATTAAGGCAGACCAAGGGTGTCAATATTAAGCCTACTTTGCAAGAGTCCTCTTACAGTTAGGGCTATTGGTCCGGAATGTGCCAATGCAGGTGGCCAGAACAAGTCCAAGGAGGCAAGTCTGAACCTTCCCCTCCTTAAGACCCTTTATATATCTGAGAAAAGAAAAAATAATATTAACAGTGCGTATGAATAAGATAAATAGGGTGTTGAGTTAATGTTTTCTTATTTTCCTTTTGTTGGTTCTTCCCTCCACTCAATTAGGGCACGAAACTAGAGCATTTGCTACCCTACCATGACAACTGTGCCCAACCAATCTACTATAGAAATCTCATTTTCGAATTGCAGTCATAACTTATGTCTCTCTGTCTAGCTATACAAGGAGAATGTGAACTAGCTTTGTTATGGTGGAGGATGTTGTTTTGTGCTGGATCCTATCTCTAGTTTTACAAGTAAATTTAATAATTTTATTTTATATGTAAAACTAGAAAATATGTGTGAATGTCATTATTCATTAAATGATTATTTGTTAAGAGTTACATATTTAAATAATTGCAAACTAAAAAAAAAGCCCTCTTTTTAGGTTTTTGGATCTCTCCTTAGCAATCATCTTTATAACAATAGAACTTGGATAGACCCTTATTCCATATTAGGAATTTAGGCTTAGGGCCTAAGTCAAACCCATAAAATTGACATGCAAGGGACTGTTAATTTGTGGTGGTTGTGAGTCAATAGTTTATGGTTTTCAAGTACAACTTTAAAACAAAATGCATTTAACAAAAATGAAGCTAAAGCAATCTTTAACTTATTTTCAAAACACTTTTACCTCTATTTTCTATAATATATATATATATATATATATATATATATATATATATATATATATATATATATATATATAATTTTGATTTTTAATTTTAAAAAAAACACATTTTCCCTGCATTAGACAATAACTCTTCCAGATGCAACCACCACCAATGAACCTAAATCAACACTAATTAAAACCCATCATTAGGCCTATACATATTTTGAATTTTGCTTATAGTTTTAACTGATTAAATCAAATTTGATGCTTGACCACAACATTTTTTTATGTAGTAAAAAAAAGATTTTAATTTTAATTTCAAAATACTTTTTATTTTTAACTTGTAGTTAATGTAATTTTATTTGAAATAGTTAAGGGCATGTTTACTTCTGTTTTCATTTACTTTCTTGTACTTTTTTTCACTTTTTATTTACAAAATTTGTCACCTTATTTTGAATTTGTTTCCTGTTTTCATATATTTGTACAAGGAATAGTAAAAATTGGAAACAACTTTATCTATTTCCTTGTTTTTTTCTCTCTCTCTATTTAGTTAACTAACAATTCAAATGAACGATTTATTTTGTTTTTTATCAGCAAAAATAACAAACATATTAACTATGGTACAAGGGGTATCATATCCCATATACATGTGTATACAATCTTTATATTGACGCCTATTTCTATTCCACCCTGAAAATACATTCCAACTACATATTCTCAAATCATAACAGTTGTTACCTATAGAAGTTGTCTGCAAGTTCACGAGTAATAAACAATGACTTTTAGGCTCCATTGGCTGCACTATTTTGTAATCCCAGCCATTCGCAACATTAACTCCAAATACTGTATGAAATCCTGCAAGTTAATAAAACATGAGTTCCTGTTTCCTTCACTTCCTTACAAAATGGGTAGTGTAGTGCTCTTGTGGTGAAAACTTCGTTAAAAATCTGACACTGGGCATTGGTAGGGGCCACGACCATACCCAAAAACTCAGAAATCTGACGGGCCGTGCTTAGGCCAATATGCATAGTCCATGAGTCATGGCTGTGGCCAAAGAACCAGAGTCTCCAATTTAACCAAAATATGTATTTTCTGGCTCTTTTTTCACTCTTCAGCTCTGAAGTACCTGTATTGCACAATCTAGCATCCAAATACGAGTTTTGCAAATAAAATATTCCAAAAATGCATATTACAGATAGAAAATTCGTTTACCGACAAGGTCAAAAGCTGGTTTATCATCTTGTATGGTACTTGAATGTTCTGCTTATTCATATTTGCTTTTTTTAATACTGTCTAAAGAAAGTTTCAAAGCAACTGCTACCACATTTGATGGTACATTACTTTCCCACAGACTTAAATGTTGCTTCAGTTGTAGCAAGTTCCGATAGCAAATGATAAGTTGTTTTCAATTAATATAGCCTTGTGATGTCATTTTTCCAGACCCAGATATCACTATTGTTTTATTTCGAAGATGCCTCACCCATATATCCACCATTGCTTCTTCCCATTCAAACCATCCCCTCCTCCTCCTAAAATTTCATTCCCTTTTTTCCAATCTCATCCACCCATGACTTCCCATCTCCCCCCCCCCCACCCTCATGACTTCCCTAAAATTTGGTTGCCAAAGTATCCTGGCTTAATCACCTTACTTTTAATTTTAATATCCCACCCAACTAGCTAATTCCCTAGCTCATTTAGCCACCACCATCTCCATTTTGCCAAAGAGCCACCTTAAGTCTTGACACTAATTCAACTTGAAACAAACAACTTTCACACTTCCTAAAACCAATCTATTAGTTAGCATGATAGTTTCATAAAGGATTATGCTTGGATGTTGCTCTACTCAAATCTCTAAACTGAATTTGGATAGACAGAGAGCTTTGGGTTCTTTGTGTGTGTCTTTTTTATCTAAACCATTTTAAGGACCAAAAATAATGGATTTCAAAATTAGAAGGACTAAAAACAGACAAGAAAATTAGAGGAACTGAAACTGAGTTTAATTTTTTTTACATAAACCAAAAACATATTTGTCCTAAAAATGTTCTAGACTTACAGTTACTATGTCTAGCTGCTGGCCAGAATAAGTGTTGGGCTAGGTTATGACAAGGTGGCTACCAGGTGTATGTGAATAAGGATGTCGTTGACCTGTGATGGAGAAAGGCAAGAGCAGCAAGCATGCGATGGAGGATGTTACAAGAAAGGATACTGAGGGGGTACCGTTAGCAAGGGAGGTGCAGGTAGAGACAAGAACAAGGCCACTTCGGGTGAGGTCCACTCCAGCGTATTTGAAGGAGTACGAACGAAGCCATGAAGAGTGGGGCGCGTAGCTGGTGTGGTGTACGTAGGTTAGCTGCAGTGATATTAGAGGGTGAGGTTGGGGAAGGGAATATTTTCTTTTAAAGCTTTTGTTAGTTGTTCAGTTTCTGTTAGTTCTGTTAGAAGGCATCTAGAAGCTTCTAACCACCTATAAATACCATGTAAATCAACAGTTGAAGCATGAATAAAATACGTTACGTTCCTCCCTTCTCTCTCGCTTTCTGGAGGTTTCTTAGGCCTCGAATACCAAGTATAACAGTGGTGCTTTCATTGAGCATCAATGGTGGAATCAACGCGATCTAAGGGATCAGTAGATTGCCTCGAGGACGCAATTGCAAAACTCACAGCTTCACAACTCGCCATGAACTCAAAGATCGATGATCTCCTCCACCGAATGTCGCAACTCGAAGTGAATCAGCAACAACCGCAAATGCCATCGTCTTAGTCGGCAGGACAGACACCATCGCACAGTCCACTGCACCGTATGAAGCTGGACGTTCCGCGATTCGATGGCTTCGATCCAACTGACTGGATCTTCAAAATCACGCAATTTTTCGAATATCATTCAACGTCGGATCAAGAGCGGTTAACGATAGCTTCCTTCTACATGGAGGGACCAGCACTGGCATGGTTCCAGTGGATGCATCGTAACGTGCAGTTGTCCTCGTGGTCAGCCTTCCTCCATGCTCTTCATTCGCGCTTTGCTACGACGACGTATGAAGATCCTACAGGGTTACTTTGCAAACTTCAGCAGCGTTCATCGGTAACGACATACCTCTCGGAGTTTGAGTCCCTAGCAAATAGAATAGTTGGGTTACCGGCGCCATTTGTATTGAGTTGTTTTATCTCGGGATTGAGTCCATCTATTCGCAGAGAAGTGCAGGCAGGTGCTACAACCTATTTCGTTAGCTCAAGCAATGTCGTACGCGCGATTGCAGGAAGAAAAGCTACTTGATGCTCGCCGACCTTCACCGTATCGCACACCAACTTCCACGGTGGGATCCACCACTACACGTTCTTCATCCACAAATACTACACTGTCTCTGCTCCCAACGCCGGTACGCAACTCAACATCCATTCCCTTTAAACGATTGACACCAGAGGAATTGGCAAGTCGCCGCGAGAAGGGGCTATGTTTTCATTGTGACGAGAAATTCTCTCGAGGGCACAAATGCGCATCCTCCTTATTTTTTCTAGTCATGGAAGACGAGGAATCTACGGTGGAAGTAGACCAACTGCGAGATGCTTCATCCACGCCAGAGTTACTACCGGAATCACCACCGGCACAGCTGAGTCTCCAGGCGTTATCCAGTCACCTAGCACCGGAAACATTATGCCTTAAAGGCTTTATCAACAATCGCCCTATTAGTATTTTGATATATGGGGGTAGTACACACAATTTCCTCCATAATCGTGTGGTAGTGAACCTAGGATTGAAACCAATAGAAACAACACCACTTCACGTCACAGTGGGGAATGGAAAGGAGATTCGCTGTCATCAGTTGTGCACCGCCGTACAAGTCCATATTCAACAGCAATCTTTCACCATTGATTTCCATGTGTTACCCTTGTGTGGGGCTGACGTAGTACTAGGGGTGCAATGGCTAAAAACCCTTGGACCAGTTTTAACAGACTACGGCGCATTAACAATGAAGTTTATCACTGGTGGCAAACTAATCGAGTTGGAGGGGGATCGTGAGAAGGAAGTTGAGCAGGTGTCACCTTCGCAGTTACGCCGATTTGTACACACAAACCCTACTAGCACTTTTTTTCACATTCGTATTGAATCAGCAGCCAAACTTACTCCTCAAACGACCCACTCCTTACTAGAAATTGATACCTTAATAACCAAATATGCTTCCCTCTTCCAACCCCTCACGAACCTGCCACCATCACAGCCAACAGACCACACCATCAACCTATTGCCAAACTCAACCCCGGTGAATGTTAGGCCTTACAAATACCCGTATTTTCAAAAGAAAGAAATAGAAGAATAGGTAGCTACCATGCTTGCGAGAGGGTTTATACAACCTAGTTCCAACCCATTTTCCTCACCTGTTTTATTGGTAAAGAAGAAAGATGGATCATGGCGCTTTTGTGTGGACTATAGAGCCCTAAATGCCATAACGGTGCATGATCGTTTCCCCATTCCTACGGTGGATGAGCTTCTCGACAAACTGGGAGGGGCACAATGGTTCTCTAAACTAGATTTGATGCAAGGCTATCATCAAATATTGATGAACACGATCGATATCAGTAAGACGGCGTTTCGTACCATCAAGGGAACTACGAGTTTCGGGTGATGCCCTTTGGATTATGCAATGCTCCTTCCTCTTTTCAAGCCACGATGAACCAGTTGTTTCAGCCATACTTAAGAAAATACATCATTGTCTTTTTTTATGACATTTTGATATATAGCAAAACCATTCACGATCATCTTCTCCATTTGGAGACAGCCTTTCAGGTGTTAATGGCGGACAATTCTCCCTTAAGCTCTCGAAATGTACATTCGCGCAACAGCGTTAGAATATCTCGGGCACATGGTAGCTGGTAATGGAGTCACACCAGTACCAGAGAAGGTACAGGCTATACAGCAATGGCCAACACCTCGCACCCCACGAGCTCTGAGAAGGTTTCTCGGCCTCGCAGGGTTTTATCGGAGGTTTATCCGTGGGCATGCAGCCTTGGCAGCACCACTCACAAAGCTTTTGTGCTAGGGGAAATTTAGTTGGAACCAGGAGGCTGCTGATGCATTTCAAAATCTCAAGAATGCCCTCACGGCGGCTCCAGTTCACGCGTTGCCTGATTTCAGTGCACCATTCGTGGTTGAGACGGATGCATCAGGTTCGGGTATGGGGGTGGTTATGACGCAAGGGGGTCATCCTCTGGCTTACTTCAGCAAGCAATTTTGCCCTAAACTATTGAACTCTTCTACATACGTACGTGAGTTAGCAACAATCACAGCAGCGGTCAGAAAGTGGCACCAGTACTTGCTAGGGCACCACTTTGTGATATTAACAGATCATCATAGCTTACGTGAACTCATGAACCAAACCATTCAAACACCAGAGCAACATCGATATCTAGCCCGCCTGTTAGGCTTTGACTATACAATTCAATACCGCGCAAGGAGGTCCAACGTGGTGGCTGACGCGCTATCACGAGCCATGGAAGGCCAAGCTGCCTCTCTTTATCTCTTGTCCATGCCACGATTTGTCTTCCTCGACGATCTTCGTAAGGAACTAGCTTCTCTTGCGACATTCCTGGACTTACGTGATCGCATTCAAGAAGATCCTGCGGCATACGGGATTATACACTGACCAAAGGGCTCATCCTGCACAGATTGGCTCCCCTCTAACTCTTTCTTCATCAAGCTTTTACTAGAAGAGTTCCACCAATCTCCTACAGGTGGTCATATGGGAGTGCAAAAGACTCTACATCGCCTGCAAGACAACTTCACATGGCCTTCGATCAACACTATTAGAAAATACACTTTCAACATCGGTTATTTAGGACATTCTACATCGATTTTAAAACCGATGTTGAAAGCACCGATGTTGAATGTATTGTTGTTAACATCGGTTTTTAAAAACCGATGTTAACATAAAAACGATAACAACGGTTTTGCAAATAACCGATGTTATAAACAAAGAAGTACAACAAAATAAGTGTATGCATGAGGGACGTTGACATCGATTTTCTGTAAAAACCGATGTTAATATAATATATTAACATCGGTTGTCAAGAAAACTGATGTTAATATACGCAAAAGTTTATCGTGGGTTGCGTGACATGTCAGTACACCAAATACGATAATCGCAAACTAGCAAGGCTTCTCTGCCCTCTTCCGATTCTGACGCGACCATGGGATGACCTATCCATGGACTTCATCACTGGTCTTCCAGCGTATCGCAGCAACACGTGCATCTTCATGGTGGTTGATCGTTTTTCGAAGGGACTGCATTTAGGCATGCTACCTACTCAAGACACCGCCCATACGATGGCTCTTCTGTTTGTGAACATGGTTGGGCGCCTCCATGGCATGCCCAAGAGCATTATTTTGGATCGGGATCCATTGTTTATTAGCAAGTTTTGGCGAGAACTTTTCACATTGAGTGGCACAAAGCTTCGCTTAAGTTTCGCGTACCACCCATAATCCGATGGGCAAACGGAGGTCGCAAATCGCATCGTGGAACAATACTTACAAGCTTTCGTGCATGAGAAACCATCGACGTGGGGGCATTACTTACCTTGGGCTGAGTGGTCCTATAATACATCATGCCACTCCACCACAGGAATGACACCTTTCGTAATCACTTTCAGCCGAAAGCCTCCCACCTATCCTCAGTACATTTCCGGCACCTCCAACATAGACGCAGTGCACGAGATACTGAGTCAACGCGAGGCTATTTTTGAGCTGTTGCGTCGCAAGTTACTCAAGGCTCAAGACCGTATGAAAACTAACACTGATCGTCACCGTCGTGACCAAGAATTCAAGGTGGGGGATTGTGTTATTGTCAAACTCAGGCCACAGAGGCAGACATCAGTGACTGGCACAGCTTACTCGAAACTGGGTAAACAATACTATGACCCTTTTCAAGTTACTGAGTGTATGGGTAAGGTCGCCTACAAAGTGCAGCTTTTGTTAGTTGTTCAGTTTTTGTTAGTTCTATTAGAAGGCATCTAGAAGCTTCTAACCACCTATAAATACCATGTAAATCAACAGTTGAAGCATGAATAAAATACGTTACGTTCCTCCCTTCTCTCTCGCTTTCTGGAGGTTTCTTGGGCCTCGAGTACCAAGTATAACAGAGGAGGTATTAGGTTTGGTGTAGATAAAGATGGGACATTTTACTGTTTCATCATAAAATTTAAAACAAAATATCATAAATGATTCAGGTGATTGGGTTACAAATTATGGATTTTAATACACTAAAAAAAGGAAATTGTGTTTCATTATTTTAGTTTCCCATGTTCTTCAGGTTTGCTAAAGAAATTGGATTCCAAAGTGTTAATATGCTATTTGAAGAGTTGAATACTTCCAGAGAAATTCCATGATATCTCAGAAAATTTAAGAGTTTTTAGTATTGTTATTTTCCTTTCTCTTTCTATCTCCTCTCTTCCTTGATGTGTAAACTCTATAACTATTGGTTCTAAAAAATAAAACTTTAAATTTATCTAGGTACAATAACAATCTCACATGTATGTTCATTGTGACAGAAAGGAGATCCATGACTGCTTAATTAGTTACTCATCCTTTTTCTTCTAATCTTAATATTTTATTTTATCATTTTTTCTACAATAATATTATAATGATTTTGGTCCTGCCTACTTAATTTTTCTTTGAAGTTATGGCATTTCTAAATTAATATTATAATGATTTTGGCCTTGTCTACTTTTTTTTTTCTTTGAAGTTATGGCGTCATATATACAAAAATGTCTCCTCACCAAAGGCTAATAAACTAATTTATACTAGGTCGCGTGAAGGCCAACCATTTTGAAATGGGGTTAAACAAATGTCTATATAAAAGTAGTGAAAAGTTAATGTAAATTAAAAGAAAATTTAAAAAATTTAAAAATGATTTAAAGGTAAAATTATTCAATGAAAGTAGTGAATGACTAGTGGGTTGTTATCTAATTTTGGTTAGTGGGTCAGTTTTAATCTTTATAGTTAAAGATGATTAATTATTGTTACTACTTTAAAATTATTAAAAATAAAAATAAAATTGTCTAAAAAATGTGGATACTGTTACAGAAATTGTATCCCTTTTATATATTGATAAAGGTTTTTGCAACATTTAAATGTAATGTTTTCCCAAAAAAAGTACTTGCATTTATATACTATGCATTCATCTATTTAAATGTTAGTTACTAACAGTGATGAATTTTCATAAAGCTCCAATCAGTGGATATTAGCATATGCCACTAAGACCAAACATATAATTATACCTTCCCAATTCATTAGTAGCATTATAATGTTTATATATTTAATTTGGTGGTGGAAATTGGAAATAAATATTATTTTAATTTTTCCTAACTTTCTCCTCGTTTTCTATTTTGTGTAGCCTAGAATGATTGACGATGATAGCGAAGAAGACATGGAGAGGGAAGACAAGTTCTATTTAGAAGAAAAAGAAGTTGACAAGAAGGTTCATGAAGAAGAGTCTGAGAACATGTTTGAGAAAACAGAGGTAATCGCTTTAGATCCCTTTTAAAAGAATTTCTTATTAATTATTATTTGTTTAGTTGGCAAAATGGGAGTTTTGAAATTTGTGGCATGTCAATTAGTTAATTATTAATTATGATATATTATTAGGATTTCTTTTATTCGAAAATACTGATAAATTAAATGATCAATGGAGCACATGCAGTTTGGTATTTTTAGTTCAGTTCTTTTATTTCTTATGATTTTGACAAAATTTAAATGCAGTGCTTTCCCAATAAAAGTACCATGCATTTATATGCTATGCATTCGTCCATTTAAATGATCTTATTTAACAACGATTATTTTCCATAATCAAGTGGATCAAATTAACTTGTGGGATGTTGGGACAGGATGGTAATGTTGCATGAAGGTTTGTGTGGTGTGCTGTTGTGTAGGCACATTATGGAAAAATAAGAGTACGTAGTATTGTCTTAGAAATGAACTTGTGGATGGTGATAGTGTTATGAGATAATTAAATTTTGGTCTTGGTCTTTGTTATCAAGTCAGATGAAGGATTCTGTATTCTCTTTGTATGACTGGTATATATTGCCAATAGAATGCTTAAAATGTGTATAGCATTCTAAGGATGATATATAATGATTCATAAAAGAGTTTGCTAATCAAGTCACATAGTAGGGATTGTTGATATAATAACAAAGGATTGTTGGTATTTGACCACTAATGGAAAACTAGGACATATTCTTGGGAGAAGGTTACTATTTTGTGATTTGTATATAGTTGGCTTTTGTTATCAGGTGTGGAGGAAACAATACATGATCTATGTAAAAGGGTTGAAGTACCATTCGTACCCATATAATCTGGCTGACAAAAATAAAGTAACATTCTTAATTTATATACTGTATTATGTTGTATATTTAATTTTATGCTGGAAATTGAAAATAAAAATTATTTTAATTTTTCCTAACTTGCTCCTCGTTTTCAATATTGAGTAGCCTAAAATGATTGAGGATGCTAGTGAAAAGGAGGAAAAGGAAGAAAAGGACAACTTGGAAAAAAAGAAGTTGACAAGAAGGCAAAAGAAGGTTGATGCATAAGAGTCCGAGAACATGTGGATGAAGGTATTCTTTTCACCTGCTTTAGATCCCTTTCTTAAAAAATGTCTTGTTAGTAAAATGTATGCTTTGAACAGAGAATCTTCATCGCTTTCAGCAAATCCCTATATTGTACACAAATTAGGTTTAGACTCCTGGAATTATCCTAATTCTATACCCTAAATTTTCTTGTTGGTTAATGTATGCATTGGTTTCATCTTCATCATTTGACACAAATTTTACTAGAAGTAATTGAAAGTTCAAAATGAGTCGGGGGGGGGGGGGGGGGGGTGGGCTTTTCAGGCTTACAGTTGCACTTATAATCCTTCTCCTAATATAGTGAATCTGTGATTTTGGTATCATCTGCAGTTTTAATTTTGCAATTAATCCTAGTTTAGAGGGGAAGCTTTTGGTGAATAAAATGGAAAACAGTAGAGTGACAAGGAAAGAGGAAGAAAAGAAGCAAGGAAGTGAAGGGAAAATTCAAGAACAACGAAAGAAGGAGCTATGATAATCTTAGAGGAAGAAAGTAGGAGTTAATTTAAGTTAGGTTCCTATTGCCAGAGGAGATTAACAAAAACAGAAAATCTTAAAATGCTGTCAAAAGAAATAAACTTTCCAGCACTCAACAATTTCTCAGAAGAGAAACTTGAATCTAATATTCACACATACGTAGGGTGCTTGAGTTATATAAGCTTACAAAGTAACAAAACAAAAGTTACTTCTATCTAACAACTTAATTGTTCATCCACCCATCATAAATGCAAAGCTTAACACTTGTACTTTAATTTGAAAATACATTAACTACTGCAATAAGCATAAAATAAATGCACGTACACATCATAAATCACTATAGTACATTAGAAATTTCATAACATTCTGTACGGTTACAAGCCCAAAGATAAATTGTGTTTAATGTACAGTGGGAATTAAGTTTTTATTACTAAGGTTTACGTTGTTTAAATTTAAATAGATGAAGATTATTTGAATGGATGCATTGAATGTTGTTTTAATTTCAACTTCCAAGAGAACTTATTTATCATAGTTGGTGGCAATCTTCACTATAAATAGAGAAAATAATTAGTGAAAAAGATGCACATGAAGAGAGTATGTGAGAAGAGAGATTGTGAAACAGTTACTTTGTTCAGAGAAAAGTTTCTTTGTGTAAGAACATTATCATTTCTTGTAATCATTGAGTGAGATACTTGGGTTTATAGAGTGATACACTATTTAGGATAAGTTACAATCTTGTAATCATTTTTGTGATAGTAAAATACTTTTGAGGAAGTTTCGTGGACGTAGGCAAGAGGTGTCGAACCACACTAAATTCTTATGCTCATTATTATTTTTCCTATGGTGTAATCTTTGTTGTGTTCTCATGATCCTTTGTGGGTGTGGGTAATTTTGTGCGTGGGAGCATTGATTATCCTACAGTGGTATCAGACAGGGAGCACACAAAGGTTCGAGATACCGTTATTTGGTGGAAAAATAAATGTTATGATTTGACAAAGTACTATTCAAGACCTTTTAGTGCAACTAGGTCTTGATCAGGCATTAGAAGATGAAAGGTGGGCTTCTATAAATGAAACCGAGTGGACTAAGATCCAAAGGAGGGCTATGAGCACAATCCAGTTAGCCCTTGCTCCTGAGATAAAACACAACATGTTGAAGGAGACAACACCAAAGGCCTTGTGGGAGAAGCTAGAGAATATCTATGCATCAAAATCGCTAACCAATCATCTTTGTTTGAAGATGGAGTTGTATCAACTCAAACTGGAGATGGGAGGAGATCTCCATGATCACATCAACCAGTTGAATCATCTAGTAAGTCAATTGTTGAATGCAAATGATAAACTCTCTGATGAGGAACAAGTGTTGTTGTTGTTGCTCTCACTACCAATATCCTTCAAAGATTTGGTTCTAACGATGCTTGTCGAAACATCAACTTTGAATTTGAATGAGGTTACTACCACTCTTAGAGAAAATGAGAGAATGATGGGAACTGAAAATGTTGATCATGAACACAGTACAATAGTTGTGGTGGAGTCTGAGCGAGGGAGGAATCATTCAAGGATACATGATAGGCCAGGAGGAAGATCAAAATCGCAATCGTGTCCGCAACCAGATATACAATGTTACTATTGCGGGGAGAATGATCATGTGCAAGTAAGGTGCAAACAAATGAAGGAGGACTTGAAGAAATTAAGAGATATGAACAAAAATGACACCAATTCTCAAGCTAATGTAGTAAAAAGTGTTGAAGATGAAGATGACATGTTTTTGGCAACAAACGATGAGGTTGCTAAAACAAAATGGGTGGTGGAATCTACTATCTCAAAGAACATTAGTAGAGATTGAGAGATGTTTAACACTTTGAAAACCGATGGAGAATTCGACCATTTCAAGTTAGGAAATGGTGAAAAAATGAAGGTTGAAGGCATAAGGAGCATGAGGGTGAAGCTCCATGATGGTGTTATTCGGACATTATCAAATGTGAGGTTTGTACCTTCTGCTGTTGTCAATATCATTTCTATGGGAGATATGACATCACAAGGGTTCAAGTATGCGAGTTTAAAGTGGGGATGCAAGGTGTACAAGGCGAGACACTTGGCGTTGCGAGGACAGAAAAATAAAGATAACATTTGCTATTTGGGTGGACAAGCCTTAAAGAGGAACCATGATAGCAAAGTGAAAAATAAAGTGAAGTTTTCTAATATTGTAGAAATGTTGGGAGATAGTTTCGTTGGACGGAGAATTTGTTCATTTTCAAATTGATCAAAGATATTTCTCTTTTGGCTTGAAAGGAGAATTGAACAGTTCCAAGCCAAAAGATAAGGTGCATTTAATGCATAGTGGAAATTGAATTTTTATCACTAAGGTTTAAATGGTTTAAATGCAAAGTGAAAGATTACATTTTACTATATGAAACTTATTTAAATGGATGCAGTGCAAGTTTGTTTTGTTTCAACTTTCAAGAGAACTTATTTATTATAATTGGTGGCAATCTTCACTATAAATAGAGACAAGAATTAGTGGGGGTTAACCTTCATCCTATGACCATCAAAATGTATAGGGCTATAGATATATTGGGAAAAATCCAATCTCACATTGGTTAGAGATAGTGTCAAGATATATTATATAAGTGGGGGTTAACCTTCATCCTATGAGTTAGCTTTTGGGGTTGAGTTATGCTCGAACCCATATTCTAGGAAAATGTAATTGTTAGCTGTTAGTAAATATAACTGACAAAAATGAAGCTTCACTAGCCAATGACCGTCAAAATGTATAGGGTTTCAATATATGATGACATGGAGGAAGTGTAGTAGCTAGGATCATGGGTGAAAAATGGGTGTGTAGCACCTACAATATGGCGTCCAGCAAGTATATTGGTGTAGTGGCTAGGGCTCATTTGAGAAAAAATGGAGGAAGACAAAACAAAGAAAATGTCATCATAGTATATTAAGCTCCATTTGCGACAAAAATGAGAGCACAATGACCATGACTATGGGGCATAATAGACTAGCTCGTACTCAGCCTTTTGCCTATACACAATTTGTAAAGAAAGAAAGCTATGTTCTTCATAATTCAGAGTCAAGGTATAGATAATATACAGACTATACAATAGGATTTACACATAATTCTGGTAAAATAATCAAGAGAGGTATTACAAAGAAATTGATAATCTGATAAAATCGATACCCACTTAGGCTCTTTCAAGTGATTTAGATGTAGATTGAATCATGGAAGGCTGGAAGTTGTTGTAGCCACACGAGTTCATTAACTGTAGACCCACTAGTGTTCACCTTTGTATTTGACTTAGCCACAGTGGAATGCTTCTTGCATGACCACTAAATGGGCTTGAGTCCAGAGTAAACTATGTAAGTTGCGGTGGATTTCATATGACGGAGTCTCGAACACAAATGCATGGACATAGATGAAGTCCAAAGTCATTATGATGCCTTTGAGGTAGTGAAGAACCCATTTCTTAGCTTGCAAGTGTAATGCAGTCAGTGCACACATGTATTGAGAGAGTTTGTTGACAGAAAATGCAATATCTTGCCAAGTAGTTGACTGAATCGAAGATTTTTTTGTAGCCTAATTGCATGGAAGTGGAGAGGAGTGGCTAGGGACTTTGCATCACGCACAAGTATAGTGAAAAGGAAAACCAGAGGCAATGGGAATGATCTCAGTACCCCATGAAGCATGCTAGAACACCAAGGTCTTTTAAAGAGATTTACAGGCAAGATCTTAATTTCTGGAATTGGGCCAAAAACAAAATGTTAATTGGGAACTGTCATGTTGAATTTTTGAAACCAAAATCCAAAGAGCTTCTAAGAGACTCGTACCAAGCACAGGATACTTGTTTCAATCGATATAAGGTGTTGTGCAATTTACAAGCATGGTCAGAATACTACAGATGGACAATCCCGGTTGATCATGTAAATGTCTTTAATTATTGAGCCATGAAGGATAACATTATTTACATCAATTTGGCTCAAGGATCACATTTAGGTATGGCAAAGAGAACAAGCTTTATAGTTTGCACCTCAAAAACGAGATTGAAGGTACCATGGTTCACAGTAGTCCATCTCTGAACATTGATAAAATCCTTGTGAAACAAGACGAGCCTTATATTAAGTCATCGAGCCATCAGGTTTGCATTTGATTCATACAACCCATATGTTAAAAATTGCTTTGAAGTGATGAAGCTAGATAACAAGATATCAGGTGCCATTAGCAACAAGAGCATTGAGCTAGTCAGACATTGCATTTTCGAACTCACATTGCTGTAAAGATTTGGTAAATCATGAAGGCTCCACGAGATTTGGAGGTGAAAATTAAGGTTCTAGATGGAGCTTCTTTTGTTGGGAATTTTCAATAAACCTTATAAAATACCAAATGAGCACCAAAACACATTACGTTAGATTATCAAGAGGTTTTAAGGAATACCTGGATCCATAGAGAACTTGATCAACACGCAGCGGAATCTGACCGTGGTCATGAACAATTGGTTTAATGACCTTCCTCAATCAAATCACCTTCTTTCTTATAGGACCTTCATTTTCTCTTCAAATGGGGAGAGGAGAAACTGTTTATTGATTTGGTGTATTGGGGACCATAACCATGCCTTATGTTTTAAACCTATTAGGGTTCTCATTATCCCCTAATGGGCCAAACTGGTTTCCGTTCATTAAGCCCATATCAATTTTTTTGGTAGTCTAATGGGCTCACTTAAATAGATCACTTTATATTGAACCCATTTAAATGTAAATAACTAATATAAATGTTATAATATAATATGTAGCCTATATTAAATAATTAGGAATTATAAAATTCCTAACAATCTCCCACTTGGGCTTCATATTAACCTTAGATATTTATATCAAAATTCTTTAGGCGTGCAACCGTATGTTATTTACTTTTAGACTCCTTTTATACAATCTGGTCCATCTCATGTAGCAATAGGAAACCACTACAGTTTTCATCACAATTTAGCATGACTAAGCCACAATGATCACCACTGTTACTCATACTCAATGACATAGATTAAATATGGATAAGCGGCATGGAAATTACATACAATGTAATCTTAATCATGTCTATTTCCAACTAGTCCAAAATTTATTCTTTATAGAGATCAATCCAAAATGCAATACAAATATTGCACACAAAACAAACTCAAAATATAATGATAAACATCACTTTATTTCTGCAAAAAAATCCAAATAAAAAAAATGTTTGTAAACCTTAAGATATAGAACATGAGTAAGACTCCCACTAAACTTAGGTATTGTCAGGAATTATACCCATATGAGCAATGTGCTCGTGAAAAAAAAACTTTAGTGTCATACCTTTAGTAAGTGGATAAGCTAGCATGGAATGAGTTCCTATATGTTATATACAAATCTATATTTTCTGGATTCTTTATTTAACAACCAAATACTTTATGTCACCAACTTTTATTTGGTTGAATCCTTAATAAGATTGCTAAGATATTGTCTCAATAAACACCTGATGGCTACTTAATGTTGGCGACAATAGGCAAACCGGTTACAATAATTTAGCAATCATAAATTCTAGTTTGATGTCTCATAGCAAAATATTAACTCCACCAACATGGTTAAATATGGATCCTTATGTAGAGTGGTTGCTATTAAGACATTCTGAAAAATCGAAGTCAGAATACCCAATGATCTCTAAACTTCTAGACTTTCGATATGAAACCATGTAGTTCTTTGTTCTCTTCAATTAATGCATAATGCACTTTACTACTTTCTAGTGTTGCATACCAAGATTACTCATATATCACCTTAGGACTCCCACAAAAAATAATTTCAAACTCTAAATTTTATACATGTAGATTTGGGATTCACATATGAGTAATTTAAACTATAGTATTAACAACAACAACAATTAAAGAAGAGAACAATAAACATGTAATGCACAAATAATCTTTATGGTAAATTTCAAGACCCAAACAAGATACCTAATGCACCATTAATCCTCAATCTTTGGATTGAAAAAGACTACTGCAAGTGGTACTCTGAACGCATTGATCAAACATTGGTAATAAGTCCCGTCAAACAAAGGTTGTCTTTGGACACTCCATTGCTCACATGGAAATCTTATATGATGATTATTCCGGTCAAATAATGATTGTCTTTGAACATTTCATTATTCACATGGAAAATCACACTATTTATAATCACCGCATGTTTACCATTGCAAACATGTAATTATTCTGTCAAATTGTGTCTTCCTTTGGGCCGAGCACAATTCACATGAATAATTCCATGCAACATCCATGTAAATTCAATCAAATTAACTTAGGTAACAAAGGTTACTTTGGCAACATGTTGTCTCAATCAATTTAACCAAAAAATACAAGACAATTTAATATAACAAATGGGACGTCTTAAAATTACACAAATTAACCAAAAGAATCCTTTGAAGATACTTGAGAAAAGGTTTCTTTATAGTCAATGCCTTCCTTCTGACTAAAGCCTTTAGCAACTAGACGAGCCTTATATCTTTCAATATTACCCTTTGAATCCTTCTTGAGGTTGTTGAGGCTGCTCTAAAGGTATTTGAGGGAGAACCTCATTGTTGTCTTGTTTTGGAACAATGTTAATAGTTTGAACATTGTCTTCTATTACTGAAATTGTGTCTTGAACAGTAATAGGTACAAGAACTTGATCACTGTAAATAACAGGTTATTTCTCAAAGACAACATTTCTTATGTTCTCTTCCTTCCCAAACTCAACTTCCTCAAGAAATCTCGCATTTCCCGTCTCGAAAAAGAATCTTAAGGTAGGATTGTAAAATTTATATCCCCGAGAGCGTTCAGCATAGCCAACAAAATAACAGCTAATTGTTCTTGAGTCCAGCTTTGTTTCATATGGCCTATAAGGTCATGCCTCAGCTGGACAACTCCAAATGTGCAAATGTTTAATGCTTTGCATTTTACCAGTCCAAAGTTCATAAGGGGTTTTGTTAGCTACTTTACTTGGCACTCTATTAAGGATGTAAACTGTGGTCTTTAAGGCTTATCCCCAAAGTGACTCTGGCAAAAAGGAATGACTAATCATACTTCTCACCATATCCTTAAGTGTTTGGTTTCTTCGTTCTGCTACACCATTCATGTTGGGTTTGCCCGACATAGTGTATTGCGGAACAATTTCACACTCTTTGAGGAAAAGCACAAAAGGTCCTAGACGTTGTTCTCCTGATCCATCATATTTGCCATAGTACTCACCACCACAGTCAGATTTGACAGCCTTAATCTTCTTTCCAAGTTGAAGTTCAACCTCAACCTTGAAAGTCTTAAAAACGTCTAGGGATTGAGATTTCTCATGTATCAAATATAGGTAACCATATCTAGAGTAGTCATCTATGAACGTAATAAAATATTGTCGTCCATTCCAAGAAGTTGTAAGAAAAGGACCACAAATGTTTGTATGCACTAGTTCTAAGACGTCTTTAGCTCTTTCAGCACCTAATTTCCTTATGCTTGTTCGTTTTCCCTTTATGCATTCAATACAGACCTCAAAGTCTAATAAATCCAAAGGGTCAAGAATTTCATCCAACACAAGTCTCTGAATTCTTTGTTTAGAGATATGGCCTAAACGCTTATGCCATAAGGTGGCTGAATTCTCATTCAATTTTCGTTTTGTACCATGTGAACTTATTTGTAGTATTTCATTATAGGAACTAACAACATCAAGCATGTAAAGATTATCAATTAAAGAACCAGAACCAACCATATTTGAATTTGGGTAGAGACTAACTTTATTATTTCCAAATGAACAAAAAAATTCAAATTTTTCCAAACTAGAAATAGAAATCAAATTCCGTCTAGAAGACGGTACAACAAAAGTCTCAAATAAATCCAAATAAAATCCAGTTTTTTAACTGTAATCTAAAAGTTCTAATAGCTTCCACTGCAACCTTCTTGCCATCACCCACAAAGATGAATCTTTCATCATCACTTGGCAGCCGACTCCACAAGCAACCTTGCATAGTCATACTTATCTGAGTAGTAGCACCAGAATCTACCCACCAAGTATCTTTAGGTACAAAAGCCAAAGTAACTTCTGAACAAACTAGAGTAAGAAATTTACCTTTCTTCACACGCCATGCGGCATACTTGGGACACTCTTTCTTCATGTGTCCCGACTTCTTGCAGAAGTAACAAGCAAATTCCTCATCCTTATTTTGTTTCTTTTGCTGAGAAGTCCCTTCTGCAGCACTCTTAGTCTTCTTTTTTTTTTTTTTTTGAGAGGTCAAAGTCAAGTGAGCACTTTCAGTCCTATCTCTTTGTAGCCTCTCCTCTTCTTGCACACAGTGAGATATAAGCTCATCGAGGGACCATTTGTCCTTCTGAGTGTTATAGCTCACTTTGAATTGCCCGAAGTATGCAGGAAGCGAAATCAAAACCAAGTGCACAAGCAGGTCTTCACCAAGCTCTAACTTAAGTGACTTGAGTTTTGATGCAAGATTGGACATCTCCATAATGTACTCCCTTATGTTCCCTTTGCCTTTATACTTCATGGAGATGAGTTTAGCCAAAAGGTTACTTGTCTCCGCCTTTTCATTTTTGACAAAGTATTGCTCAATTTCCTCAAGGAATTTCTTTGCACTTTGACCCTCAGAAATAGAGCCCCGAAACGCCTCTGGAATAGAGCGCTTCATGATCATAAGGCACATTCGGTTGGACCGATCCTACTTCTCAATTTTTACCTCATTAGAGGTTTCCGGAGTGGAAATGGGTCATTCCATCCTCAGTGCCAAGTCCAAATCCGTACAGCCAAGAACAATTTCTACGGCTTCCTTCCAGACCTTAAAATTTGTCCCATTCAATATTGGGATAGAATTCACTTGGGCAACATTTGCAGCACTGGTAATATTAACTAAAGAGAGAACAAAAAATAATAGCATGTTCACAAATAATCAAGCAAGTCATATAACGTATATATATAACAAGACATGCAAATATTTCCCATAACAGATCCATCACAAGATACCGAGCACAACATTAATTCTAGTCTTTGGATAGAGAAATTAATTTGTAATTGGTACTCCCAACGCAATGATCAAATATTGACAATTAGTTCTGTCAAATAATAGCCTTACTTGGTATCGACTATTATTCACAAAAAAAAACTTTATAATTGTCACATATTTATCATCACAGGTATGTTATTATTTGGCCAAATTGTGTCTTCCTTTGGGCTGATCACAATTCGCATAAATAATTTCATACTAACATCCATGCAATTTAATTAAATTAATTTACGCAATAGAGGTTACTTTGGCAACATAATGGTTCAATCAATTTAATTAAAATTACAGGACATGCAAATAAATGGAAATGATCCATAATGGTTAAATTTGCACCCAATTGTGATAACAGTAAATGTTTGAAAACTACATCATGGTAAACTAATTACGCACCCGAAACAAATATATCACGGTACTATCACAAATTTATACTAACCACATGAATAACATAAATTATCAGCTTATCGCCGTTTCATGAAAAAAAAACTGTTGGCCAAAAAATAATAAATAATAATAAATTATTCATATAAGACAAAAGACCATTGTCTTATTACTGATTCATATAAATAAATATATATATATTTATGAAATTGTGCCACGTACTTAATGCCAACACCAGATACGTAGAGCCTTTATCCCAAATAGAATAATATGCGAGCAAATGCGACACAAACAAAAAAAATTGTACAACCCCGTAAATCAAATGCAGAGACCTTTTATTAATTCTAAAGAGGAGAAAAACTTTATGGCCATAACACATAAATTTAGGGGTTTTACAATTTTATTGATCAAAATAGTTTCTCCCCAAAATAAAATTAGGATTCGTATAACCAAAAAAAGATCCAGATATAATACATATCAAACAACAGCTTTAAATCCTAATAATCTGACAGTAATGATGGCTCTGATACCACTTGTTGGAAATTTTCAATAAATCTTATAAAATATCAAATGAACACAAAAACACATTACGTCAAATTATCAATAGGTTTTAAGGAATACCTGGATCCATAGAGAACTTGATCAACATGCAGTGGAATCTGACAGTGGTCATGAACAATTGGTTTAAAGACCTTCCTCAACCAAATCACCTTCTTTCTTATGGGACCTTCATTTTCTCTTCAGATGGGGAGTGGAGAAACTGTTTATTGATTTGGTGTATCAGGGACCATAACCATGCCTTATGTTTTAAACCTATTAGGGTTCCCATTATCCCCTAATGGGCCAAACTGGTTTCCGCTAATTAAGCACATATCAATTTTTCTGGCAATCTAATGGACTCACTTAAATAGATCACTTTATATTGAACCCATTTAAATGTAAATAACTAATATAAATGTTATAATATAATGTGTAGCCCATATTAATTAATTAGGAATTATAAAATTCCTAACAACTTTGGCTCGAAAATGTTGCTCTTAGAACATGTTGCCATTGGTTGAATGGACCTAGCATCTAGTAAGGCTGAGAGAGGATCATCCACACAGGCAAAAGAGAAGACCTTGAGTACAAGTTGTTAGACTGAGAAGATGATTTAGGAATAGTGGACATGGGATGTGTTGACATTGAATAATTGGATGTGAGATCAGCATTGATAAACGAAGAGGATGAAGACAAATTAGGAGACAAGTTAGTAGGTGAGGATGAAATTTGAAATGGAGGAATCTGATTGCATGTGATGTGTGATGAAAAGTGTTAGAGGAGAAGGTAAGGAATTGGATTGTGGGGTAGGAGAGATGTCGTGAGAAGTTGACTGAAAGAAGGAAGAGTAGGGAAAAATATTCTCAACATAATGAACATGGCGTGAGACAAATGCTTTTGAACTTTGAGGATAATAACAATAGAATGTGCTTTGAGTGGAACTCTTGCCCAAGAATAGAGTTTGTGCTTAAAAAGAAGTTTATTATTTGTGAATGGAGTAAGCCAAGGGAAAACACAAACAACCAAAGACCTGTAGTTTATCAAAGAACCTAGAGCAAGAGGCGTCATGATAGCTAGCCAAATTTGATATATTTCATGATAATTTGTTTTCTGCATGTTCAAGTCCTAAGTTAAACTTATGCAAAGTATGATACCAAACTTACTATCTTATTGGAGAGATTTGGGTTACCCAACTTTTTCCATTGAAAATGGTCTTTAGGATTTGTGCTAGAACATCACCACTAGATATTATACTAGTGTAGAGCAGGACCTCAGACTATGTTTTTAACAAATTCTTATATGGGGAGTGATTACCCTTCAATTGATCCAAAATGATGTAGTCTTCATGTCTTTAAGATCTAATTCCAGTTCTAAGGCGAAGACTAATGCTTGTGATGATTGGGAAATGAAGAAGGGCCAAAAAGTATGTTCTTGGTCTTGGTGGATTGTGAAGGGATCTTTTCAATAAAGCATTTCAGGTGGTTAATGAATCGTTAACATATGAATTAGATCTAAGATGGGTCTATATGCAGATAAATTACTTAGATGAACAAGAACATTTGACATTATAATAGCATTTCTTTGAAGAAGTGCATACAAAATCTATCCTTTAAAAAAACTTCTCGATGGCCAATTTAAATTGTATAAGGGTGGATTATTTTGAAGCAAACTTTGAATAGTTTATGAGAAAAATTTGAATGACAGAACATGAATGATTAACATAAGTAACAATTAGAAATTTCACAGGCAAATTTTGGAGTAGAAAAATTAGGGAAAGTTTAGGTCTCCTACCTAATGTAGTGGTTGTAGGATTGAAAAGGAGTCACAGTTATTCCTCGATCTCAACTCTAGTGTAAGGATTCGAGTTGTGTGTATGTGGAATAACAACCATAGCCATTAACCATTGTGTAGTCCTTGGTCTTCAATTGGGTGAATAAACCCTTAACACTTCACATGCGTTTAATGGTGGTTTATTTTTTTGGATTACGATGTTATTGGTGTGAAGAATCATACCGAATACAACTTATCATGATATATAGCTATGTGACCATATCATAGTGAAAAGGCATATAAAATCTTGAGACTTAATTAATCTTTTACTCCCTCAAAAATTTATGATTTTCTTGTTTGGTCCTTTTTATGTTTATGGCAAGCATTAATGGTGAAGGTTATGAAACGAAACGTTGTGTATATCATCTCTTCATCATTGTGTGCATCGTCTATTTATGCACTTGGTATCCATTGCTTGTTGTAGTTGAAAGTACTCACAAATTTTTTATTCTATCATTATCAAATGAATTTCTTAATTTTCATTATCATTTTAATTTGACACTTTCAGAGAAGAGAAGAAATAGATACCTCAAGTACCCGTCGTCAGGGTAATGGCGTAAATTTGGATGAACATCGCAAGGGTAGACTTGCTTAGCATTCATGTCGTAGTCAACCTAGACAATACTATGTTAGACCAATGATTGTTATGTTACTGTGTTAGATCTTTTATGGTGTGATAAACAAATTATGGTTTGACATTTTGATTAATTGATGACTAAAATATACTCTTGGTCTTCTATTTAAATTTATGGTTTTAGTTAACTACTATAAATTTAGGAAGTTTTATTTTGGTCCCTTAAAATGTTTTTTTTTTATATATAGAATTGGTCTTTCTATCAATTTTTTTGTATTAATAGGATTTTTAGAAATTAAATAAATAAGAGGAAAGGGTTTTTGTTAATTGAAATAAGGGTTTCATAGTATTAGAAAATAATTAGATTAAAATGAAGTTTTAGAAAATAAAGGAATGTTTTGATTGATTATTTATTTGATGAAATAGTAAAATAGAATTCATTTTTATAAAATAATAAAATAAAGAAAAATAGAGTAAATAATAGGCTCAAAGTACCCTAGTTATAAATAGAAACATCTATATCAGATTTTACAATTACAATACGTCTCTAGTTCTTTTTTCCTCCTAAATTCATTCTTCCTTCTTCCTCTTCCAAAATCCCCTCTTTTTTTTCGTATACATCCAAATTTATCCTAGTAAAACTATGATCCCAGATTCACTAACTGTTGGATCATCCTGAAATTAGGACACCACCTTCAAAACTCAAATTTTCACATTCCCACCGTTGGAATTAACGAAAAAGATTCTGTAGAGAGAGAAATGTTCCTCGCATGAAGACAGTAAAATTGAGGTTTCAATCCCTTCTTCTATCAAATGCTTGGAAACCCTAGTAGGACAACTAGAGGAAAAACTTGAGGAATCTTAGAGAACCGCTAGATATACCGCAATCGCTGTCAGCCTACACACATGAGCCTGCTTAGAGGTAAGGGATGAATTTATTGAAATTGAGGTTAGAATGAACATGTGTATGGATCCTTTGAGGATTAAATTAGGGTTTATTTTGGAATGTTTACTATATTGTAATTCTTCCTTTATGATTATAATCACGATGTTATGTTTGACGGGTCAATTGATGCCCTAATGCGAATTGCTTGACAAAATTGAGTGCTCTCGGTGCTTTCATGTTTATGAACCTATGATTTTGATTCCTTTGATTTTGATATGATGATGTAAAATTGTTTGTGGGGTTTTACTGCCCATGTTGTTAGAAGCATTTTTGTATAATTTATTTGTGTTTTGGACAAGAATTACTAGATTAGTGTGAGAATTAGATTGTTAGAAACCTTCTTTGTCATGTTTGGGTCTCATAAGCTTATTGCACGTTGATGATTATAACACACACACACACATATGAATTGTTAAAATAAATTAGGAATTAATAGTTCAAATAATAAAATAAATTGGAGGAAATTAATATATTAAGATTCAACCATAAATACTTTTAATGCATTTTTAGTTTAATTATTTATTAATTCTTTTTAATTGAAAATAATATAATTCGATTTAATATATACATGTTTTGTGCCATGTAAATATTAATACCGTGTGATGTTTATATGATTCATGAGGTGTGATAACATGTTACATTGGGATTATAACATTGTGATTGAGATTGGGTGTATGTGATAAATTAAGTATGTATTGAATTGTAAGATACATGTTGTCATACCCTAATTTCATCCGGGGACTATCGTTCATTGATCTTTTGATCCTTGCTAGTCGACTTACGGTGTTGAAACACCAGTTACAGTGCGAAATAGATGATCATTCAGTGTTTTGATCAAGAATGCGAAAGATGCCAAAAAGGGGGGCAAAAGGGTTTTTTCCTTGAGTTTCCTGGACCCTAGCTCGCCCAGGCTAGCCTCTGGCTCGCCTAGGCCACCAAATGACTTCAGGGTGAAGGAACTAACTCGCCTGGCCGAGCCAATTACTTCAGGACTAAGCCTTAGCTCGCCTGGGCAAGCTGCAAGTCCCCTAAAATGGCCCTTTGCCTATATAAATAGGCGTGCTAGGGGGGCTGAGAAGGGGTTTCAAGGTTTAGAAGGTGAGGGAATTGAGAGAAGACAAAAAGAAGAAGAAGAAGAAAGAAGAGGAAATGAGGTCGAGGCGCTACCGAATCGCAACCACGATCATTCCTTACTTCATTTCTTGTTCCGTGTTCTTTGTGCGACCGTCAGTTAGTTTTATTTTTTAGGATTGAATGTGATCTATGTACTCTTAAGGGTCCCCCTTGTTATTATATGCACATCCATCTTCTCCATCTACCATTGGTGACCTCGTTTTTCTATGTAATGTTCAATCTTAATCGATCACTAGTGTTGTAAAGTTGTCTTTAAAGAGATTGAAAGTTAATAAACAAAACCAAGATAAAATCAATTCATAACCAAACTTCTTTATTTCATCAAATATCACTTGAGATCGTTTCAAGGTCCAACACCTTAACGATTCTCACCTCTTTTCAAATTTTAAAGATCATTTCAAGGTCCAACGCCTTACCGATTTTCTCCGGTTTTCAAAATTTAAAATATTGTTTCAAGGTCCAACGCCTTAAATGACTTTTTTGTTTGAAATTAAAATCAATCTTTCAAAAACATAAAATCAATTTAACACACAAACATTTAGACTTAAAGAACTACGTATGTCTGAATTCCTCATCGCACCTGAGGATACAAAAGGGCAATGGCAACACCCTTGTCGACCCCAAAAAGATAAAAAAAATATAAAAAGGGAAAACAAATAATATTGAAGTTACGTTTTTGCACACTCGATTAAAAGTTGTCGTCCCTTGTGACGGGCGCGTGAGGTGCTAATACCTTCCCTATGCGTAAACAACTCTCAAACTCTTCTTTTCAAAATTCACATACCTCTTTTTGAGATTTTTATAATTAAATAAATAAGGAGAAAAAATGTTATTAATTAAAATAATGGTTTGAAGAAAAAAAAAGAGATATTTTATTTATTCACTTGATAGGAAATAAAATAGAGATCTTTTTTATAAAATAATAAAAATAAAGAAAAATAAAGTAAATAATAGGCCAAGAGTACCTAGCTATAAATAGAGACATGTAAGGTCAATTTTTGGAATGACGATAGTCTCTGCGCTTTCTCTTCCTCTCAATCTCGTTTTCCCTTCTCCTCTTCTCAAAAACCTGTCCAATAAAACTAAGATCCAAGACTCATTAACCATTGAATCATCGTGAAATTTTAAAATCGAGTTTGCAATTTAATTTCGCACACCTTCACCATTGAGATTTCCAAAATAGTGTTCACAGAGAGATAAAAGTGCATCACACGAAGACAGTAAAGAAATGGAGGCTTCAATCTCTTCTACTTCTCTCTAACGCTTGGAAACCCTATTAGAACAATCAGAGGAAAAGCTTGAGGAATATCCAAAAAATGCTAGAGATACTGTTATTGTTGTCAGAATAGACACATGAGTCTGCTTAGAGGTAAAGGAAGAGTTTATCGCAATTGAGATTAGAATGAACATGCGTAGGAATCCTTATGTGATCAAATTGGGATCTATTTTGGGATGTTTATTGTATTGAAATTCCTCCTATATGATTATATGAAATTGTTTGGGGGATTTTGATCCCCGTGGATTGAGAAACATTTTTGTATAATTTATTTGTGTTTTTGATATGATTAAAGTGATAAATAGTTATATTTGGATCATTAAATTGTGATTGAAATTGTGTATAAGTGATAAATTAAATAGGTGATGAATTATGGGATAACATGTTACTTTGAAATTATAATATTGTTATTGATATTGAGTATAAGTGCAAAGTTGAACATGTGTTAATTTGTGAGATACACGTAAACATGTGATGGTAGATTGTGACATTATGAGATGTAAAATTATGAACATGAGATTTAGTTGTGAATAAGTGTGTGGTTAACACTTGATGTAACAATACTTGTGTTGTGAGCTATGAATTATACAATAACCCGACCAGTGTTTGCCTTAATAAAAGTGTTCATGCGCAGTCTTAAAGGGAAAATGTAGGTTTCCTAGTTAGGAACTAGTGTTAAATTGTAGCGCAATGTGTTAAACGTGTTTGAAACACAAGTGTGAGGTCATGTGTATTGTATAATTCATGAGCAGTGTCTATGTGCAAAAATTATTTTAGGGGTTGGACCTGAATCGAGAAGGTGGGGCCCTAACGGATTCTTCGGAGTCTAGGCCTTAGGGGTAAAAACACTCGGTTTGAGTGCTCCTTTAAACCTATGTTGATCCCATACGATTTTAGCATTCTTGCAAAATGGAGTGACTCTGACTAGTCACCTTATGATTTTACTTAGTGAGAGTGACCTGACATACCCATTGTATGGTGTCACTTGTTATGTACTCCTAAGCGCCCAGAGTGGTTTTTCACTGACATGGTACCACATTACATATAGGCTTGAGTCTTAGTATAACTATTGCATAACGCTTGCTAATTGTTTATTATGAAATTGATGAGTGTTATTATGTCTTGATCCGAGTGTGTGATTCATGTGTAATGTGATTGGTGATTGAAAAATAAATTTTAAATGACAAAGTGGTGGAATTACGTGAGCTATGTTTAAATAAGTTGTATCTCATTTATATGATATGTATATCTAGTTGTCTTGTTTCTCTCTATTAGTTAGGAATGTGATAACTCACTCCTCATGTGCTATTTTTGTTTGGATCCTATGATGATTTCAAACTTTGTGTTCGTGGGAGTAGATGGTTAGGTGAATGGCTATGGAGAACCTCATGCTAGAGGACGCGTGAACACAATACTCTGATAGGATGTGACATTGTGGTATAGGTTTCTATATTCATTGCATGAAGTCTTGGATGGTCTTGTTTGAGCCGAGATTATTTTATTATTTATTCGGACAAGTTTTATTATGATGCAAGAAAAATGAATGTGAGCCTTTTACCCTTTTGAAAGGTTTTTATTTAAATGTGTTTTAAGAACTTTTAATTAATTATAATTCCTTTTTCCTTTTATTATTAGTACATATATGTACCGGGTAGAGAGTGTCACATTACGTGTTGAGTGTTGAAATGATGCAAACTATGCCAAAGTTGAGCCTATACCTATATTGTTGTTACAATTATATTACTGTTATATTTATATCATTCCTGTATGCTTCTGTTTATCTCTATTCGTTGAGAAATGTGATAACTCACTCCTTGTGTGTTGTTTGTGTTTGGATCTTATGATGATCTCGAACCTTGTGTTCGTGGGAATAAATGACTTGGTGGATTGCTTTAAGGAATCTCGTGCTGGAGCATGACGGGACGCAATGCTCTCATAGGATGTTACATTGGGCATGAGTTCATGAGTTTTTGTTTTAATTACATGATGTTCTGAACATTTTATTTTCGTTAATTTGATTCTACTATTAAATTTGAGTTCTTTTGTAAATATGAACAACCTTATTTTGAGCCAGAAATGTTTCTGATAAGTTTTATTTGGTTACACTAATGCGAATGTGAACCTTTCACCCACGTGGATTTACTTACAATTTTACTGAATAAAAATGATTTAATTAGATTCTGCATTTTATATGTTTTTCTCATTTATATTAATGTTGGGTTAGAGGGTGTCACAATCACCACCATGACCACTGCTACAACCACCACCATGATCGTTGTTGTCGCTATCGCCACCATCACCATGATCGTCTCCACTGCTGCCGCCATGACCGTTGTTGTTGTCACTGCCGCCGCCACCATCACCATGACCGTCACCACTTTTGTTTCCATGATCGATGTTGTTGTTGCTGCCACCACCACCATCATGACACCAATGACGACAACGATAGTCATGACAACATTGGTGGTGGCGATTATGGTGACGGATTAACGATAGTTGAAATATTTTAGATGTGACTTGTTTGGTAAATTTTTTTGAGATTTGATAGTTATATCATATTTTAATTTAAATTTTTAAATATTTTAATTTAAATCATCTATTATTTTTAATCATGATCAAATAGTTGTTACTAATTGTTCTCATGTTCTAAGATAAAAAAGTATTCTTCACAAGAGTCGTATTCTCACATTACATATCTCATAGTTGATCACGTATGATTAATTTGACTTGTAGAAGATTGACACAAAGATCAAGTTAGTCTAGATGATAAAAAATAGATTTAAGATAAACATATTGATGAATCTCTTTATTTTAGTTTAGATATTATTTTACATTTTCTTATATTCAGAATTCAAGATTTGTTGTTGTATGGTCTTGTAGATGAATTTTTTAATGTTTAGAAATTAGAACATATTAATTTTTTACATACATTCAAAATGTATATGTTGTTTAGTATTTTTTTTAAGTATTGTTTTAAGTGTTACAACCAATTCATCATTTTTAATTATGAAAATTGTCATAAATAGGTTTGGAAATAAGATTGATTACATACATTAAATAAAGAAATGAAAAAAAATATATGTGCATATTGTATTATTGATGAAATTTATAATATGAACAACAACGTGCCTACAACTTAAATTAAAAGCAAGACACATTTAAAGTGTTAGTCTATTATAATTTATTTTTGATTTAATTATCATTTATAGTTTCGAAACTTATCCCTTTTAGTCCCTAAGTGAATTGTTTAGTTCTTGAAGTTTAATGAGTGAATTTTTTTGTCCTTAAAGTTTATATTTTAATTCTAAAAAGGTCTTTACCATTAAAAATTTTAACTTCGTTAGTTAAAAAATTTTAACAACAAAAACCTTTTGATTATTAAAATATAAACCTGAGAAACTAAAAAATTCACTTATTATCTATAAGAACCAAAAAGAAGTTTAAAGACTATAAAAATAAATGGGTAGTTAAACATTAATTTATTTTTTATTTTATTTATTATTAATTTTTTTCAACCTCTCCTTTGAGTGACTTCTAGACTTGTACACGTGAATAACACAAGGGAGACGGACTACTAAAGCATCATACAAGAGCAACAAGCTCACGAAGCCCGTGGCTTATCATAAAAAACAAGGTGAAGAGAGTTGTCATAAGATAGACACGCAAGAGCATCCGCACAGGAATTTTCCTCCCTTTTAAGTACTCGCGTCCAACCACTACATTGTATTATATTATATTTTCTTTGTTGAAGTAGCATTTAAGTTATAACATTTAAATATTGTGTTATATTAAGATTAGTATATTATAATAAATTATTATTAACAAATTATAATAATAATTATTATTTAAATTCTATAAAAGATTATATTATTTTGTAATGATTATTTGTAAACTTCCACTATTTGTAATTATTTCAGCATTTCTTAACGTCATTACTTTAATTTTGGTCACATTGAACATTTTTTTGAAATAGAGTCAAATTAAACTATTAAAAATAGGTGGACCAAATTCAACTTAATAAATAAATCAAAAGATAAAAAAAACGTAATGAAACCTATTTTTATTCAAATAACAACGAATATAGGTGCTTATATTTTGCAAATTACTTTTTTTCAAATTGCACCCGACATCCCTCCTTCTTTGCATCTTATAAAAAATTCTTTAATTGTTTAGCTTACGTTACACCCAGACCCCCTCCCTCCTAAACATAGTTCAATAATTTAACCGAAAGTAGGCACATGTCGATCACATAACTTTTAATGAAAATTTATATCTAAAATGTCTCCATCTTCTTCCTCACACTCGCACCCCCTGTGTTTTCTCCAAATTTCACCTGTCACCCCTTCTTTTTTCACCATACAAAAAATCACTTAATTGTTTAGCTCACATTACACATTGACTCCCTCCCTCTTAGACATGTTTAATAATTTAACATAAAGTAGGCACATGTTGATTGCATGACTTTTAATGAAAATTTATATCTAAAATATCCTCATATTCTTCTTCTTAATTCCATAAAATACATGACACCGTTTTCAACTTAAAAATATTTTAATCATCTTTCTTCTTTTTCTTTTTTTTCTAATTAGACGTGAACCCAACTTTTTATTGGACGTAAACTCACATTATTGATACGCATGTGTTAACACCCTTCCTTCTTCTTCTTCTTTTTAGTTCAATTTTTTTTGTGCGTGTTGGGTCGTTTGGTTGTTGTGTTTTTGTTTGACTTATTCCCAACAATACCTATTGATTGAACATGATCATTTGCTTCAAATTTTAGTATTTTCCTCCTGCGTTTGTGTTTTTGTTTGATATAATATTTCAATCAAGAGTTGCATCTTCTTCAAGTGTTAACAGCAATAAAGTAAGAGTCAAATATCAAAGAAAAAATTATTTTTGCCTTAAGCATGGTCCATTCACAGGTTAATTGTTAATTTGTTATTGAGTATTTAACAAAGATGTTAGGAAAATTTTGTTTGCTCACATATTTCAATTGACGTTAGTTAACGACGATAACAAAAAGGGGGTAAAAGTAATTAAGAAAGAGAGAGGTATCAGATGCAATTTGAAAAAAATACAGGAGAGTGCGAGTTTAACAAAAATGTTAGGGCAATTTTTTCTACTCACATATTTTAATTGACATTAGTCAACAACATTAACAGAATGGGGTAAAAATAATGTAAAAAAAAGAAGAAAAAATATCGGATGTAATTTGAGAAAATCACAAAAGATACGAATGTAATCTACTCTAAATATAATGATAGTTAAAAAATTTCACTATTCATAAATAAAACCTCCAAAATTTGCAACCTAATTAATTGGACATAAAAAGTCACATTGGGCATTTTTGAAAAATAAAAAACCTGATTAAAGTTTTCAAGAAAAGAAGGACCTGATTTGTCACAACCCACTCTTAAAGTGTGACCGGCGCATAGACTACATGTCCCTTAACCTAGCTAGCCTAAAAGTATAATTACACTAAGACACAAATAAAAAACTAATAAGGTAGTATGCCCAAAATCTCGCTAATTAAGTCTCCTATGATACCTGGGCAAACCACGTGTTGATTCACTTGTGAAACCATGTACGAACTATATATATTAAAATCCAGTAGTCAAGTGTCCACATATCACAGCTTAGGTCTTTGACATAAATATATTCAAATGCTTCAACTAGGAATCCTATATATAGTAATTATTATAACTTTTCAAAATATCTTAATTAATTACTCATAACTATCATGTCAATATGGTAGGCAAGTAAAGACTCACATTCAGTTGTGGGGGCCTTGGCCCTCCATGAAATTTAAGTTTATTTATTTTTATATGCATTATATTTCAATATTAAAATAATTTGGATAACTGTTTTATACAGGGACGGAATCAGAACATTTTATTAGCCGGGTGAAAATTTGACATATCACAAAGAAAATCAATAATGACTAATTTTAATTTTTAATAATCATTTAAAATTTAGACTAATAAAAAATAAATATCATATATTTTATGAAAGTAAATATAACCAGAAATCAAAATCATTAACTTCTTTCTTTTTCCTTAAAAAAATTAAAGAACTCTTTAAATTGTCATGCATCAACTACATTATAAGAATTAATTTATCATTGTTATAGTTAATTTATCTACCAAATTTTAAATTTTATAAATTATTAATTAATAATAAATAGAATTATTTATAAAACATATTAAAAGAAATTCAAAACAAAATGATTGCCAAACGTATATTTATAATGAGAGACAGCAATTAAAATCAAACAATCAGTCCAAATTCTATAATGTATATCTTTGAAAATCAACTAAAAGCAATGCAAATTAAGAGTAAAACTACTGCAGTGTTACCTCACAAATGTCAATAGTCTTATTAAAATAAAATTATAATCATTATCATGCAATTCACATCCTTTTCTATTTTCATTTTTATTTCTTTTGTGTCATATAACTCTAATAATTAAGGATATTGTAAATTATTAGTAATTAATAAATTGAATTATTAATTCATATATGAATTTTAGTTTTATATAACACATTAATCAATTTATCTATTATATATGTATAAAGGTTTTGTTCTATGGGTAATCTAGCTAACGTAACAGTCTCAAATCTATTTTCTCAAAAATAAATATTAAATAAAATTATTTTATTTTTAATGATATACATTTTAGAAAATAATTAAAATTAAAATGAGACTAATAAGAAAATAAATACATAATCATATATAATCTTCATTTAATTATATAAATAATTTAAATAAATTTTTTATATGACAATTATTTTTGTTAACAATTAATAGAAAATTGGAAAAATATTTTTGGACATATTTTAAATAGAAATAAAAATAATTTATTGCAAAATTTATTTTTGAAAACATAATTAAAAATGAAACTATTTTTAAAAATATTTAAATTTAAATAAGATAAATTTCAAAATGCACCGAGGAAGTATGAAGCATCTGTATCAAATTTTTTACTGTCTGTATCAATTTTTATTATGACTTAAAAAATATAATTTTGAAACGTAATATGTAACGATAAAAATATTTAATAATTAAGATAAATTTGGAAACTCTCTTTAATGAGTTTTATTTCCTATTTCAAATTTAGGCTCTCCATTCCTTTTTATATGCTTCCTCTCCTCCCTCTCTTTGATATTTTGACTTTTTTTCCCTCCTTTTTTTTTTTCTCTTTCCTTGATATTTGCATAACATTTCATAAAACACTTATAATGCTATCTTACAAAGGTTTTGCCACGTATACAAATGTCACTTTTCACAAAAATTAGTCATTGATAAAATCATTAGATACATCCTACCAATAACATGGTTACAAAAATGAAATAAATCAATTTTTTTAAAAAGAAAATAAAAAAAGGAACATGTAAGACATCACCAAAATAAATGAAATCCTACCTAAGACAAAACATCCAACAATAATAAATTTTGTAACATGTGTGTATAAACATGTATTTAAATATTTACTGACATATATTTATTAAAATTTAAATTGATAATATATTAAAAATTAAAAATAACATAAAAAAATTACTCATATAATTTATAAAGAGTGAAATTAATATCCATGCAAATATATTTAACTTACATGTATATGCAAATATATTTAAGAAGTAATTATTTTCAAAAGACATTTAAAAATATATAATTTTATTATATGTTAATTGATATCGATAACTATCATATGTTTACATATCCATGTCTTTATCAATATTATATACGAATCCTCTTTCTTTTGCATCTCCCGCCGACCTAAATCATCATTTCCTTACATCTTCACCTCCATTGTCATTAAAATCATATATGTAGTTTGAAATTGATAATATAATAAAGGTTAATAAATTGATATATTATTATTAAAAGAATGAAATAACCGTTCAGATCTTAATGTCAATTGCCATTAAAAGCTTAACCTCCGTTTCAAATTTGCCATTAAGGGTAAATAAGAAAAAGATTTGAGGACGGAGGAGCTAGCATTGTTCGACCAGCCCTACATTAAGGATGATAAGGTAACACTAGAGAAAATATTAAAGTTAAGTAGTTTGTGCAGTTCAATCTTAGAGAGCATTTAGAGAAGAAAAGCTAGGATTTTGCTGCTAAAGTAGAGGCACCACATGCAATATATAAAAGTTGTTACCTCATTTTACTCGCCCAAAACTAACATAGACCTTTCATCTTTTTCCCGTGTTTAATGCATTTATTATTGTGCACCTAAATAAGCTTCATCATAAGTTCACTTATATAGTTATAAAAGTGTTTAACTTTCCATCTTCTTTTGCAAATTTATTGTCATTCGAAACTCCTAACCATTCTCCTTTCTAATTGTTCTGCAAGACTCATGACATTTTCATATTTCCAACTGACAAGAATTTTCTCTCTCTCTCTCTCTCTCTCTCTCTCTCTCTCTCTCTCTCTCTATATATATATATATATATATATATATATATATATATATATATATATTTCATTCATAATCTATTTCTTCTTACGTATTATCTCCAACCCTATTTTGGGAAGTAAAAAATAGTCAGGCTTTGATAAATTCTACACTATCTTCTATTTTATGTTATTCTTTCCTATAATCTTTCATTGTTCTATATGAATTATGCATACAATTGTTTGTGTTTTATCATAAATGTTGTATTTTGCAAATGGAAGATTATTCATTGTTCAACAAGGATTAAGAACACATAAAAGACATCAAAAGACATACTTTTTGTTGTGAAATACACCATACAATTCTACTAAAAAGTGTTAAATATCCTTATCAAAGGATGCTTTTAATAATAGTGAAGTTCCCTTTCTTCATTCCTTGATCAAACAATTGCTTGCATCTGATGTTTCATCTACATTTATGCTATCATCATTTTGAGCATATGTTGTATTGTTTTTGTGAACATGCTTTTTCTAAGCATTGCAATATGGTCCAGCTCTTCAATATATATGAGTGTGGGAACAAATAACCTTGCAAGTTAATCTAGAAATTAGATTTCTATTGTGATTGTCGCAACGTAGGCCACAACGGGACGGTGAAATAAAATATTCAAATAAATAAAAAAAATTGTTTTTAAAAAAATGGAAAACTTGGGGAGTCGCCCCCAACGTTTATTTAAGGAAAATGTAGGGAAAATAAAAAAAGGATAAGGAATGGTCTATAGTTTGAGAAAAATGATCCGGGAGTCGTTTATGCACGAGAAAAATGTTAGCACTCCACGTGTCCGTCATGAAGACGACAACCTTTAAGTAAGTATACTAAAAATAAAGTGATTTTTAATTATTTATCTTCCCTTGAAAACATGAATTATATTTTGTTATATTATTTTTTTAATTAGAAAAGGAAATCAAATTTTTATTTTTATTTTTTTTAAAAAGCGATTTTATTTTTTTAGTTTTTTTTGTCAACAAGGGATTTTCCCTCGCTCCGACGTATCCCCAAGTGCAATGAGAAAATCAGACTTACGTAGTTCTTTGTAGAAAAAGAGGTTGCGTGTTGAGTTGATTTTATTTTATTTTGAAAGGTTTTGGTTTTGTGGTAAACTTTGTTAAGTCTTGTTAAGTTAAGCAAGTCGGAGACCCAACATGACATTCACAAAATTTACTCACTTTATTGAAATACTGCCAAACAAGTTGAAGACCCAGCATGAAGTGCACGGAAAAAAGAGAATTGAGTGATTATTTATTTGAGAATGTTATCTTTTTGTAAAAGACTTTAGTTTTGTAATAAACTTTGTGAGCTCAAGTAAGTCGGAGACTCAGTATGTCATTCACAAAATTTACTCACACTTTATTGAAACACCACCAAGCAAGTCGAAGAACCAACATGGAGTGCACATAGTGTAAGCGTGTACTAAAGGATGCTAATGCGGATTTGCAAAAATAAATAATTGACATAATGCTACGATATCAGATAATAGAATGAGAATAAAAAGGGGATAGTGTAGAAGTGAGGAGTGCATTTAGTGATTAAGGATGCGGGATTAAAACATGGGGGAAAATAAAATGAATAATAAGATATCTACAATGCATTATTAATTAAACTAACTAGCTAGAAAATGATTAAAAAAATAGATTGAAGAATAAAATAAACGATAGAGATCATAAAGAAATACAATAAAATAAATAGCTATTTACTAATATGTGTAATCATTTTTTTTCTTTTTTGTTTTTTTTGTTTTTTTTTCAAAGTCAAAGGGTTAACTTGGACTTAATCAACACTAACGGAGTGCTGACATAACAGACCTAGTCACCATCCTAAGTGGCAGGGTGCACATATAAAGAAGGAGGTGTAACCATTAGTTTTATTTTGTTTCGGACTTCACAAAAAAATGGGTTGAGCCCAAAATGAAAAAGGTGATTGCGTCAACAAAATGGGTATAAATAGCAATTGTTCATTTTGTTTCAGACTTTGCATAAATGGGTTAGGCCCGAAAAGAAAAAAGTGCATGTATGAAAAAATATGGTGTAAATAGTGTTTTCTTCTTATTACAAACTTTGCAAAATGGGTTAGGCCCAAAACGAATAAAAAAGTGCATGTATAAAAACGTTGTAACATCCCATTTTTTTCATAAATAAATTTAAAAAGTTTTTTAGTAAAAATAATAAAAATAAATAAATAGAGTAAATAATAGGTCGTAAATGTCCATAGCTATAAATAGTAACATGCTAGGTTTTTCAGACTGACTCATCAGCCTCCTTTGCCTTTCATTTTCGTTTTTCCCCTTCTCCTCTCAAAACCCTTTCTTTTTCTCGTAGCTCACTAAACCTGTCTCAGAAAAACGATGATCTTGGACTCATTCACCGTTGGATTGTCGTTAAATTTAAACAGGAGGTTCACAACCTAATTCCGAGAATTCTCACCGTTGGGAATTTTAAAATAATGTCTGAGCTTTAGTAAAACCCTTCGCATTGTAGCCTTTTAATTTCCCGCAGAAACCCAAAACTGTCTCGGTAAAACTATGATCTCGGTTTCGTTAACCGTTGGATTTTCATTAAACTTGGATACGTTGTTCGAAATTTAATTGCGCACACTTCCACCGTTGGGATTTGGGAGATAATATTTGTGGAGGGAGAAAAAGGAATCGCATGAAGACAATATAAGTGGAGGTTTCAATCTCTTATCCGTCTGTCTGACGTTTGTGAATTCTATCGGAGCAGTCGGAGGAATAACTGAAGCAATCTCAAGGAACCGTTAGAGATGCTCCTATCGCTGGCTGAAGACACGTGAGTCCGCTCAGAGGTAAGGGATCAGTTATTCACAATTGGGGATTAGTGAGAACATGTGTAGGGATCCTTAGAGATATTAATTGGAATGAGTTTTGGGGTGTTTTTGCAATTTCATTTTATCCTTATAATTATTACAGTGAATTATATATGTTTGACAGACCAATTGTTGTGAAATTGATATGCTATTGTGTTGAGCGTGAACCCTATAAATTGAGTACTTTTTTTAATTAATATGAATTGATGAAATAAAGTAAGGAGAAATTTAGAGAGAGATATTGATTTTGTATTTTCTCTTTTTCTTGCTGTTTAGGTTTTTATATATAATTTAAAAAATTAATATCATAATTGAAACTGACCAAAGTGTTCATATAATTATTTAGAATTTGTGCATTGAAAGCTTACTTTGAAATTTGTGATTTAATATGATGTATGTTAGTTTATATATATAGAGGTAGTTATTTATATTAATAATTTATGTAAATAATATTGTAGAGTGTTATAGTATGATTCCAAAAATTATTAAGTGTTGGAGTTTGAGAATATTATGGTTAAATTTCATGAACATGTGTATATTGTACCTTATGAATATCATTTGGAATGTTATGAGATGCTTGATGTGATGTTATGAGATGTTAAAGTGTGGACATGATATTCGATTGAGAATAAGTGGATGTGTTTAACACTTGATGTTACATTAATTATATCGTGAGCTATGAATTATACAATAACCCGACCTGTGTTTATGCGCAGTGTTAAAGAGAAAGTGTAGGTTCCTAGTTAGGAACCAGTGTTAAATTGTAGCGCAATTGTGTTAAACATGTTTGAAACATGAGTGTGAGGTCGTGATATTGTATAATTCATGAGCAATGTTTATAAATGAAATATGTGATGAATTATGGAATAATATATTGCCTTGAGATTATAATATTGCTATTGAGATTGAGTAAAAGTGTAAAGTAGAACATGTGTTGAATTGTGAGATACGTGAAAACATGTGATGGTGGATTGTGACATTATGAGATGTGAAATTGTGAATGAGTTTTGGTTGTAAATAAGTGTGTGATTAACTCTTGATGTGACATTATTTGTGTTGTAAGCTGTGAATTATACAATAACCCGACCAGTGTTATCTTGAGAAAAGTGTAAATGCGCAGTGTTAAAGAGAAAGTGTAGGTTTCCTATTTAGGAACCAGTGTTAAAGAGAAAGTGTAGGTTCCTATTTAGGAACCAGTGTTAAATTTTAGCGCAATATGTTGTACGTGTTTAACACACGAGTGTGAGGTCATGGGTATTGTATAATTCACGAGCAATGTCTGTGTGCTAAAATGATTTTAGGGGTTGAACCTGAATCAGGAGGGAGAGGCCCTGACGGGCTCTTCGGAGTGTAGGCCTTGGGGGTCTTGGGGGTCACCGGGTTTGAGTGCTCTTTTAAGCCTATGCTGATCCTATATGGTTGGAGCATTCTTGCAAAACATCGTGACCCTGACTGGTCTCCCTATGATCTTACTTAGTGAGAGTGACCTGACAAACCCATTGTGTGGTGTGTCTTGTTATGTACTCCTAAGCGCCCCAGGATGGTTTTTCACTGACATGGTACCACATTACATATAGGCTTGAGTCTTAACATAACTGTCTCATGCGCTTGCTAATTGTTTATTATGAAATTGATGTGTTATTATGTCTTGATCAAAGCGTGTGATTCTTGTGTAATGTGATTGATGATTGAAAAGTGAACTTTGAATGACAAAGTGGTGGAATTACATGAATTACATGTATCTAAGTTTTATTTGGTTTATATGATATGTATATCTAGTTGTCTGGTTTCTCTATTAGTTAGGAATGTGATAACTTACTCCCCGTGTGTTGTTTGTATTTGGATCCTGTGATGATCTTGAACTTTGTGTTCGGGGGAGTAGATGACTAGGTGAATTGCTTTAAGGAACCATGTGCTGAAGGATGTCGGGACGCAACGCTCTGATAGGATGTGACATTGGGGTATAGGGTTTTATAGATGGCCTTGTTTAAGCCGAAGTGAATTTATTATTTATTTACAAAAGTTTTATGATGATGTTTGAAAGGTGAATGTGAGTCTGCTACCCTCTTGAAAGGCTTGTATTTAAATGTTTTAAAAACTTGAATTAAGTTTAATTTTTTTAATTATTTCTTTTATTATTACTAGATATATGTGTGAGGTAGAGGGTGTCACAAACATGGTGTAAACAACAATTGTTGTTGTTATTGTTTTTTTTGTACGTTTTTAGGGTTGGGTTGGAAACGGGTCAAGGAGACCCAGCCCAACCCGCATTTAGGAATCAAGGTTGAAACAATCCTAGATGACCTAGCCCCAAAACGGCACCGCAATAGGAGAAGCCACCACGGAGGGTGGTGCGCCTCCCCGACACCACTGGTGCATGGCATCACTATGCGAGGCCGCCACAGGGACGGTGGCGACACTGATGGCTGTTGAGGCTATTTGGCAAGTGTACCAAATCGCTCTAAGAAGTAATTCTCGAAAGTCCGAGTATCATTTCCACAAGGATTTTATTGCACTTTATTGAATACTCTTCAATTTGTAAGTGAGAAATAAATAGTAAAAAATAGGAATAAATGGAAGAGTAAGTTGCTACTACTAGATCAAACAATTTAAAAAGATAATTAATTAAGATGAAGATGCTAAGACCGAACAAACCTAATTGGGCTACGATACATGAAATTATGATGTTCATTACCAATGCAATTGAACTAGTTCTATCCACATCTGTCAATTTTACTTGCCCCTGATGCCTCACGATGACAAGCCTATTTTAACTACCTATCTCCCAAATGCCTTTGTGAAGACTCAATAATTAAAATGCATTAAGATTGAATTCTAGATGTTGCTAAATGCATGGGCATTGGGCCATCATTCTATGCCTAGCAATGCTAACCCAATGATTCTTTTCTTTATTTGTTCTATTAGGTGTTACCCTTTCTCAAGCGTATAACCACTAAAAACTGATGCATGCATTGCCTCTTAAACCCTTATTAGGAAATACCCTCTCTCGAGCGAATAAACCCCAAAAGAAATTTAAGACGTAAATGCAAGATAAAAAGAAAAGAATTAGAACATAAAACCTGGAAGGAATTTTCTTTGCATTGATAACTCTTGAAGTACACCATACATCGTTAACTTTTTAGGCCTGCCAGACCCTAACTAGGGGATTAGCCACACATGGCCATTGAGGGGCTTTACAACTGAGGGGTGAAAGAAAGCATGGATAGGAAAATAAAGAATATAGAGAGGAAGGGAGAGCTCAGGCTTAGAATGCTGAGAGAAGTGCTCTAAGGCGAGGTGTGTGATTCCCCCTGGACTGGCTCTCTATTTATAGCTGCTGAAATGGGTTTCAGGCTTTCGTAGGCGCGCTTAGTGCGACACCCCGCGCTTAGCGCATTCAAATCATGCGCTTAGCGCGCCTTGCAGGCTTATCGTATGCTTCTGTTGGATCGCGCGCTTGGCATGTGCTCCGCGCTTAGCGCGGGTAACGGATCCTGGGTCTTCATGCTTAACGCCTCGCTTAATGCCTGTGCTGCCTTGCCCACTTAGCGTGTGACGTGCGCTAAGTGCGCGTATTGGATTGGGCCTGCTTCCAATTTTCTTCTTTTCTTCAGTTCTTCTCTTGCTTTTAGCTTGTTACACCTTCAACCTTTTATTCTGCATCCAAAATCTAAACTTTATCAATTCTTTAACTTTTAATTACAAATAACTACTAAATAATTAATTTTAAGCCTAAATTTGCCTGATTTTCTATAATTAATTCACAATTATTTAGTAGTTATCAAAATCCCCCAAATTAAACTTTGCTTGTCCCCAAGCAAATAAATTCACAAGCAAGCTCTAAATGTTCCAACACTGTCAATGGTTGCAGTTCTTCAATTCCTTGACTAGTCCTTTCTGCATCTGTCATAATCTTAAAATGAAAGCACAAAAACACAAGAGCTGAAATCAGCTAATTATCATGAATTCAATCAAGTTTGGGTTACCTTACTTTCCTCACAAGGCTGGTGTTTCCCTCTGCTCATAAGTGTCTGGTTCAGTGTTTACAATCTAACAACCTGCAAGTAAGACTCTAGAGTTTTGCACTTCATCTCAGTTAAGGTTATTTTGAATTACCTTTGGTGGATCACTAAGGACTTTGTTGGCTTGTATTGGGGCTTGGCTATTAAAAACAAATCATGGTTTTTCTTGGAAATTCAAACTTAGGATTATAAGAGAGCAAAATTTCAATTTCTGCCTAGGCTTTTTACTTAGCCCTTTTATTTCTCCACAACACTTTTTCTCTGCCCTTTATTTAGAATAATTTTTATTTTTATTTTTTGGAAGGAATTGGGCCTGCAATTTGTAGAGGGTGTTGTGCGCTATTCTATTATCTTGGCCACTTATCCTTTTATCCCAAATCCCCCAAATTAAGACCTTTATAACCCTTTTGCTCTCTTAAAATCCTAAAAAGGTCAGGACTATCACTTTTTGGCTTAAGGGTTAATTCAAAATAATCTATTATCTCAACATGGGTGCAAGGGGTAGAATTATGTTGGGTTGGATTTTTGGCTAAGTAGCTAAACAAAACAAACATGGCCTTGATCATATCCACCTTAAGTAACTAATCTAACAGTCTAAGAATGATGCAAAACAAGGAGCTTAAGAACAGGCGTTTTCTCTCACAATGAAGTTCACACTCTCACCGGGACTAAGTATTCGGCGTACCAGGTATGACCTCGTTCCATCAAGCTAACCTTTTCCACTTTGTGCGGTTCATGTTCCATTTCTTGACCTGACTTTTGCTTCCAGAACCAGTGTTTCTCCAATGATCAGTAGCATCTCAAGTGTTGGACCTTTCAGAACAAGCTAAAGAATTATGACCTCTCAAGTTATCACGTAACTATTATTCAGAAACACATAATGAATTCTAATATTATTGCTACTACTTTTTTTGTTCCAAACAGACTACATTAAAAATAACAACATAAAAAACATAAAGACATAAAAACTAAGATCCTGTGTGTTGGATCGAGTGGCCTCAGAATAATTAAGAAGGGGGGTTGAATTAATTATTCCTAAACCTTTACTAATTAAAAAATTACTCTTCTAAGGCTTTTACTAAATTGTTAAGAGAATGAGGAGTAGAAGAGAAACTTAACAGAAAGTAAAAGCGGAAATTAAATGCACAGCGGAAAGTAAAAGAGTAGGGAAGAAGGAAACAAACACACAAGAGTTTTTATACTGGTTCGGCAACAACCCGTGCCTACATCCAGTCCCCAAGCGACCTGCAGTCCTTGAGATTTCTTTCAACCTTGTAAAAATCCTTTTACAAGCAAAGATCCACAAGGGATGTACCCTCCCTTGTTCTCTTTGAACCTAGTGGATGTACCCTCCACTAGAACTAATCCACAAGAGATGTACCCTCTCTTGTTCTCAGTCAAACCCAAGTATATGTACCCTCTTCTTGTACCACAAAGGATGTACCCTCCAATGTGTTAAGACAAAGATCTCAGGCGGTTAAACCTTTGATACTTTGTGAATGGGGATACAAAAGAATTCTCAGGTGGTTAGTCCTTTGAACACTTTTGTATTAGGGAAAGGGAAGAATCAAAAGAATTCTCAGACTGTGTCATTTTGAATTCTTTGACAAGGGAGAAGGGAGACACCAAAGAATTCAGGCGGTTAGTCCTTTGTTCTTTTGGAAAAGGGAGAAGAGAGACACAAAAAGAATTCAGCCGGTTAGTCCTTGGCGAATTCTTTTTGGCAAAGGGAGAAGAGAATGAAAAGATGAATAGCACAAGTTTTCAAGGTTTAGAAAACCAGAAAACTTCAGAAAGCTTTTGGTACAAAGAAGAAGAAGAAGTGCAAAGAGATTCAAGGCTTGTAAAGGATTGTATGAAATAAGTGTAAAAGTGTATTGAAAAGCAAATCAAAGCCTTGCTTTTATAGATTCTTCATGTCTGGCCAAGAGGACCATTTAGAAGAGTTATAACTTTTAGAAAAAACTTAAAACCAATTTGAAAAAGTCAAAAACCTTTTGAAGAGTTACATCTTTTGATTTATTCAGAAACAATCACTAGTAATCTATTACCAAATCAGTGTAATCGATTACACAAAGCTTTTATATGAAAAGATGTGACTCTTCACATTTGAATTTGATTTTCAACGTTCAAAGGCACTGGTAATCGATTACCAAAACATTGTAATCGATTACAACTTTTTGAAAATAATTGGAACGTTGTAAATTCAATTTGAAAACTTTTTTAAATCCATTTTGCTACTGGTAATCGATTACAACATTATGGTAATCGATTACCAGAGAGTAAAAACTCTTTGGTAAACATGTTTTGAGAAAAACCATGTACTATTCAATTTTTGAGAAAACCTTTTCATACTTATCTTGATTAAGCCTTCTCTTGATTCTTGAATTTTGAGTCTTGAATCTTGATCTTGATTCTTGAGATCTTGAATCTTGAATCTTGATTCTTGACTCTAAACTTTCTTCTTGAGTCTTGAATTCTTCTTGATTCTTATGTTGAACTCTTGAACTGTTCTTGATTCACTTGAGTTGTTCTTTGATTAATCTTTGAACTTTTTGTCTTCTCCTTTGTCATCATCTTTTGTTATCATCATTGTTATCATCAAAACACCTTTGAATCACCTTTGATTCACCATTAAGCTTTGCTTCTACACTGTGCTTCCTTCGCTCAAATCTACCCATGGGCCCCAATCTGCTGTTGCCAAGTTAGCAATAATGTCGTCATCAACTGTAGCATCTCCCGAACCGGCTCCAGATGGCTCTCCCCCCTATCAGTAGAGGGATGGACTCCTGGCCATGCGACCTGCTGAATATAGGCCTCTGGAGTCGTGAAGGGCGGATCCATCTTCAGATGTAGGGACAATCGATGCAGGTCCTAAATAATAATCTGATGGCCCTGGTACAGGGACCTGAGCATCTGTCCATGCATGTCTAGGGGTGCTGAAGTGGATGCAAGTGGAGGGATTGGGCCCTGAGAGGAAGGCTGAGGAGGAAGAGGAGCCTCTGATGCTGATGTTGGGGCTCTGGTGCGTGCACGGCGGACCCCTGGAAATGTGATAGAGGGGTATGTGGGGTTCCATCAGTTCTTCCGAATATAAGCAAGGTTGATCACAAGACTGAGTGACTCAAAAATCAGGGTATCAGAGACAACCCCCTGAATGTCACACAATGATGTGATCAACGCTGGAAACCCAAGCCTGGAAGTACTAGACTGGGCGATCTAGCTGATTTGTAGAGAAATGAGGCTGCCCAGGTCTAGCTCCATCTTCATTACCAAGCCATATATGAGCCGGGCCCTGTCAACATTAATATCAGAAGTGTGAGAAGTAGGAGCAAGATAAAAATACGAAAGGACACTCCATGTCTGAGCGAGTGTCGTCAGGTCCTTCGGCAGCAACTTCCAGGGGGCACCATCAACATTCAGAATAAAACGCCCCCTAGTGTACACAAGCTGGCAAGCATGGCTTCATGATCTGGAGGAGTGTGGAGGTACTGGGAGTAAGCTGGGTACTCCTCCCCATCTGCCAGGATGATCGGGGTGTCAAGGAAGTCATTAATAGTCTTAGCATCAAATCTGACCACCTGTCCTTGAACCCTGCAAAACTTCGGACTACGATCTTCTGGATCATATAAGTTGGAGTGAAACTCCTTCACCAGAGCGACATCAATCCTCTTCTCTGGTAGTCGGGTCAGCACCTGGTCTCATCGGTGCCTCTGGAGCTCCTGAAGGAACTCACCAAACATCCCAGGTGCGAGCTCTACATTCCTCTCCAGAAGAATGTTCCAGAGTTGAATGTTATCCTAATACCGATGCCATGCAATCTCTGATGTGAAGCGAGACGAATCCCAGGTGGATTCCTCACCGGGAGTGGGCACAGCTCGACATTTACGGGCAGCCATCTGAAAAGAAAAAGAAAAAGAAAACAAAGAAGAAGCAGACTGTAGTTAGTAAACATAGGGGGTGCAAAAAGAAATTCAGAAAGGAGTGCAAGTAGTAAAATGGGGGTGCAAAAAGTAAGGCACGAGGGCTAATAGGCCCTAAGGCCCAGCCCCGAGCTTAGCGCTCCCTCCCTGGTGCTGCCAGCACGCGCTTAGCATGCCTACTACGCGCTGAGCACATTGTACGTCTTCGCCTGTACTGCAGGAGCTTGCTTAGCGCGCTGCGTCACACTTAACGAGCTTGTCGTTATGGCCTTCAGATTGCCAGCATTCGCTATGCCTCGAGCAAGGCTTAGCGCAATGGTACCTGGGCGCTCAGCGAGCAAGCCCGCTGAGCGCGGATGTCATTAGGCGCACTTAGCGCCATGCACGCGGGCTTAGCGCGAAGCTTTGTCTAGCCCATTGCTCCCCTACTATCTGCACCCCTATTATTGCTGATTCACCTATTGGGCCTTTACTTTCTGCACCTCTTGTTTGCTATTTGCACTTGTTGGGCTCTTTTTTTGTACAGAAAGATGACTATATTTGTACAAGATACATTGGGTTGCCTCCCAAACAACACTTAGTTTATTGTCTTTAGCTAGACACTAGGCTTTCTTGAAGGATCATTCAAGTAGATGATGGTCGTCAATCTCTCTAATTGTCCTCCATTATAAATCTTTAGGCGCTGTCCATTGACGATCCATTTCTTCTCAAAATTCTCTTCTCTAGGGTCCACCAATTCTACTACTTCATGAGGTCTAACTTCTTTGATTATGAACAACCCTGACCACTTGGACTTCGGCTTACCTGGGAATAGCCTTAGCCTTGAGTTAAAGAGTAATACCTGCTACCCTGGCTGGAATTCTTTCCTCTGTAGCTTTTTGTCATGATATGCCTTCATCTTTTGCTTGTAGATTCTGGATGACTCGTAGGCATTTAGTCTCATTTCTTCCAATTCCAGCAACTGTAATTTCCTCTTTTCTCCACATGCATTGTTATCAAAGTTGAGCAATTTGAGAGCCCAATATGCTTTGTGCTCTAGCTCCACTGGTAAATGACATGCCTTCCCATACACTAGCTGAAATGGTGATAAGGCGATGGGAGTCTTGAATGTTGTCCTGTAGGCCCAGAGAGTATCGTCGAGCTTCAAGGCCCAATCCCTTCTTGATGATGCAATTGTCTTCTCAAGGATTTGCTTGAGCTCTCTGTTAGAAATTTCTGCTTGGCCATTTGTTTGAGGGTGATAAGGTGTGGCCACCTTATGTCTTACATTATAGTGCTCCAGGACTTTCTTCAACTAATTGTTGCAGAAGTGTGTTCCCCCATCACTAATCAAGGCTCGTGGGACTCCAAAATGGGAAAAGATGTTCTTCTTTAGAAATTTTATCACTACCCTGGCGTCGTCTTTTGGAGTGGCTATGGCTTCCACCCATTTGGAGACATAATCCACAACTACCATGATATAGACATTCCCGTATGAAGAAGGAAAAGGCCCCATGAAGTCTATGCCCCAACAGTCAAAGATCTCTACCTCCATGATGTTCTGTAAAGGCATCTCATTCCTTCAAGAAATTCCCCCTGTTCTCTGGCATTTATCACAACAACGCACAAACTCGTAAACATCTTTAAAAATAGAGGGCCAGAAAAAACCTGATTGTAGCACTTTTGCTGTTGTTCTATCCCCACTGTGGTGACCGCCACAGGGTGAACTGCGGCAGTGCCAAAGAATGCTCCATGCTTCCTCCTTTGTGTCGCATCTCCTTAATAGATTATCAGCCCCTGCCCTGAACAAATGAGGATCATCCCACACATAGAAGCGTGCGTCATGCAAGAATTTCTTCCTCTGACTCCAATTAAATTCCTCTGGAATGATTCTCGTGGCTTTGTAGTTAGCCATGTTTGCAAACCAAGGTTTGGTGGCAACCTGCAAAAGAAACTCATCAGGAAATTCCCCTTTTACCTCTGGTTCTTCCTTGGTGAATTCTTCATTATTTAACCGGGAAAAATGATCGGCTACCACATTCTCGGATCCTTTCTTGTCCTTGATGATGATGTCAAATTCTTGTATTAGCAAGACCTATCTGATCAACCTCGACTTTAAGTCTGTCTTGGCTAGCAGGTGCTTGATGGCAGCATGATCTGTGAAAATGGTGACCCTCGACCCTATCAAATAAGACCTGAATTTCTCCAAGGCAAAGACAATGGCTAGCATCTCTTTTTCTGTGGTCGCATAATTCAGCTGTGCATCATAAGGACCTTGCTAGCATAATAGATGGCGTGAAATACCTTGTCATGCCTCTGTCCAAGAACTGCTTCTACTGCATAGTCTCTGGCATCACACATTAATTCAAATTCTTTACTTTAGTCTGGTGCAATCATTACTGGTGCAGTAGTGAGCTTATTCTTCAGTGTCTGAAATGCTGCTGAACATTCTTCATCAAACTTAAAAACCACGTCCTTATTCAGTAGATTTCTTAAGGGCCTAGTAATCTTCGAGAAGTCCTTGATGAACCTCCTGTAGAAACCTACATGCCCTAGAAAAATTATGACGCCTTTAACATTAAATGGTGGCGGCAACTTCTCAATGACGTCTATCTTTGCCCGGTCTGTTGGATCGAGTGGCCTCAGAATAATTAAGAAGGGGGGGGGGGTTGAATTAATTATTCATAAACCTTTACTAATTAAAAATTTACTCTTCTAAGGCTTTTACTATGTTGTTAAGTGAATAAAGAGTAGAAGAGAAACTTAACCAAAAGTAAAAGCGGAAATCAAAATGCACAGCGGAAATTAAAAGAGTAGGGAAGAAGGAGACAAACACACAAGAGTTTTTATACTGGTTCGGCAACAACCCGTGCCTACATCCAGTTCCCAAGCGACCTGCGGTCCTTGAGATTTCTTTTCAACCTTGTAAAAATCCTTTTACAATCAAAGATCCACAAGGGATGTACCCTCCCTTGTTCTCTTTGAACAACCTAGTGGATGTACCCTCCACTAGAACTGATCCACAAGAGATGTACCCTCTCTTGTTCTCTGTCAAACCCAAGTAGATGTACCCTCTACTTGTACCACAAAGGATGTACCCTCCAATGTGTTAAGACAAAGATCTCACGTGGTTAAACCTTTGAAACTTTGTGAATGGGGATACAAAAGAATTCTCAAGCGGTTAGTCGCTTGAAATCTTTTGTATATGGGAAAGGGAAGAATCAAAAGAATTCTCAGACTGTGTCGTTTTGAATTCTTTGACAAGGGAGAAGGGAGACAAAAAAGAATTCAGATGGTTAGTCCTTTGTTCTTTTGGAAAAGGGAGAAGAGAGACATAAAAAGAATTCAGGCGGTTAGTCCTTGGCGAATTCTTTTTGGCAAAGGGAGAAGAGATGAAAAGGATGAATAGCACAAGTTTTCAAGGTTTGGAAAAACCAGAAAACTTTAGAAAGCTTTTGGCAAAAGGAAGAAGAAGAAGAAGAAGTTTAAAGAGATTCAGAGGTTGTAAAGGATTGTATTGTAAAGGTTGTTCAAGATTATGAAATGCAAAACAAAGTCTTGCTTTTATAGACTCTTCATGTCTGATCAAGAGAACCATTAGAAGAGTTATGACTTTTAGAAAAACTTAAAACCAATTTGAAAAAGTCAAAAACCATTTAAAGAGTTACATCTTTTGATTTGTTCTGAAACTATCACTGGTAATCGATTACCAAATCAGTGTAATCGATTACACAAAGCTTTTTTGTGAAAGAATGTGACTCTTCACTTTTGAATTTGAATTTCAACGTTCAAGCATACTGGTAATCGATTACCAAAACATTGTAATCGATTACAGCTTTTTGAAATCAATTGGAACGTTGTAAATTCAGTTGAAAACTTTTTGAAAACCATTTTGCTTACTGGTAATCGATTACAACAATCTGGTAATCGATTACCAGAGAGTAAAAACTCTTTGCTAAACATGTTTTGAGAAAAATCCATTTGCTACTCAGTTTTTGAAAAAACTTTTTAATACTTATCTTGATTAATTCTTCTCTTGATTCTTGAATCTTGAGTCTTGAATCTTGATCTTGATTCTTGGAAGCTTGAACCTTGAATCCTGATTCTTGATTCTTGAAATCAAATTTCCTCTTGAACCTTGAAGTGTTCCTGATTTAATCTTGAGCATCTTGAACTTATTCTTTGATTCTTGAGATCATCATCTTTGTTATCATGAAGTATTCTTGACCTTTGAGCTTTTTGTCATCACCTTTGTTATCATCAAAACTTCTTTGAATCAATCTTGATTCATCATGAAGCTTGCTTCTACACGGTCAACCTCAATCCCTCTAGCTGAGATCTTATGGCCCAGGACTATGCCCTCCCGAACCATGAAATGACATTTTTCCCAGTTTAGTACCAAGTTAGTCTCTACACACCTTTATAGTACCATCTCTAAGTTCTTTAAGCAGCTGTCAAATGAGGGTCCAAAAAATGAGAATTTGTCCATAAATACTTCAATGCTCTTCTCCACCATGTCGGAAAAAATGGCCAGCATGCACCTCTGAAATGTGGTTGGTGCGTTACATAACCCGAATGGCATCCTTCTGTAAGCAAAGACGCCAAAGGGGCATGTAAAGGCTGTCTTCTCCTGATCCCTAGGGTCCACCGCGATCTGGTTGTATCCTGAGTATCCATCCAAGAAACAGTAATATGCTTGCCCTGTAAGCCTCTCCAACATCTGATCCATGAAAGGTAAGGGGAAGTGGTCCTTCCATGTGGCTTCATTCAACTTGCGGTAGTCAATGCATCCGCCAGCCAGTGATAGTTCGTGTAGGTATCAAGTCATTCCTCTCATTTCGTACGACTGTCATTCCGCCTTTCTTAGGAACCACCTATACTGGGCTTACCCAAGCACTGTCAGAGATGGGGTATATAAGCCCAGCCTCCAAAAGCTTGAGTACCTCCTTTCTTACCTCTTCCTTTATTGTTGGGTTCAGCCCTCTGATGTTGTCGGACTAGCTTGTAGTCTTCTTCTATCATTATCCTATGCATGCAGTAAGCAGGGCTGATTCCTTTGAGATCCGATATGTGCCATCCAATTGCTTCCTTGTGTTTCTTCAAAATGTCTACCAACCTGTTTCCTTCTTCTGTTGTGAGTGCATTACTGATCACTACAAGCTTATCTTCCTCCAAGAACACATACTTCAGATGATTGGGCAATATCTTCAACTCTACCTTCTTCTTCTCTGACGGAACTTCCTTCTCTAATGTCTTAAAATCGGCTTCTCCCTCAGGAATACTTTCTTGTCGATCCAAGTTTTCCAAGCAAGCCTTCAGATCTTCTTCCTCTTCACTGATTAGGCAGTCTAGCGTATTTACCATGGCTTTTTCCAGCGAAGTCTGTGGTGTCTCGAGAATACTGACATCTTCCTTATCGATCTCCTCCACTCTGAAGCACTTCCAACCCTCCTGTGGGTACTTCATTGCCTTGAAAAGGTCGAAGGTTATCTTCTGATTGTCAATACTCAACTCTAAATTTCCATTCCGTATGTCCACCACACAGTTGGCAGTCAACATGAAGGGTTTTCCTAAGATAAGGGGAATCTCCGTGTCTTCTTCGATATCCATGATAACAAAGTCCACCGGAAAAGTGAAGTGGTGTACCTTGACCAGGACATCTTCTACCACCCTGTATGGTCTTGTGACTGAGCGGTCTGCCAGTTGAAGCGTCATCTTAGTGGGATCTATCTTCAAATTCCCAATTCTTCTGCACATCGATAAGGGCATCAGATTGATACTTGCTCCTAGATTAATGAGGGCCTTGTTTACCACTTCCTTTCCTACGGTACACGGGATGGTGACACTTCCGGGGTCCTTAAACTTCTTGGGTAGCTTCCTCTGAATTATTGCACTGCAATTGCCCCCTACCACAATATTCTCATTGTTAATATACTTCCCCTTGTTGGTGAGGATATCTTTCATAAATTTGGAGTAGAGGGGCATCTGTTGTAAGGCTTCCCCGAATGGCATTGTGATTTCTAGCCCTTTGAATATTTCCAAGAAATGCTTGAAGTAACGCTCCTTGTTCTTCCTGGTGGGTGCCATAGGATATGGGAGATCCTGTGGGAGGGCTAGTGGTTCTTCCTTCTTGGCTTCTCGTGCTCTCTGGCTCTTGGTCTTAGGTGGTGGTGCCACATTCTCTTCTTCTTCTTCTTCCTCTGGCTGGTCTTCTCCTTCAATCTTACCCTCCTCTTGCGCTCTTTTCTGGCCTCGGGTCAACACTGCTTTGCATTCTTCCTTCGGGTTCTTCTCCATGTTAGCCCTAAAAGTTCTAGTGGGCCGTTCGGCTTTGTAGTGCACCAGTTGGCCCATTTAAACTTCCAGATTCCGAATGGCTGTGTTCGTGCTCTTCTGATGTGACCTTGTCTCCTAGATGAATTGCAGCAGTAGTTCCTCTATGTTGGTGGGCTTCTCCTGCTAATTCAGACCTTGGCTAGGGTGCTGTTTTGGTGGCTGGTTCCTGTGCTCCTTGTATTGATTTCCTTGATTCCTCCAGCCTGAGCCTTGCGTGAAATTTCTTCCTTGATTGAATCCTGGTGGCCCGTGATTAAATCTTGTTGCCCCTTGATTGAATCCGGACGGATTTCCCTGGTTGTAGCCTTGGAATCCGTGACGATTTGGTATGCCCATATAATTTACTTCTCGAGAGGGATCTTATTGGATTGCGCATTGTCCAGGCTCATGCGTCCCTCCATACGTGGGGCATCCTTTTACCTGCAAAACAGAAGAGTGGGAAGAACTTACCGCTTGTAATTGTTGAGGCAGCTTGTTGAGGGTTTCAGTAAGGGCTTCTATCTGTCTGGTCAACATTATTTTGTGCAAGGGTTGTGTCCTGCGTACTGAGCTCCAAGAGGCTTCTTTTTGTAGGGACATAAGTGCGATCATGAAGGATAGCTTGATCGCTAGCTGCCATATTCTCGATGAGCTCCATCGCTTCTTCGGGAGTCTTCAGCTTGATCTTCCCTCTTGCGGATGCATCTAGCAGCTACTTCGATTGAGGTCGCAAGCCATCTATGAAGATGTTTAGTTGTACTGGCTCACTGTATCCGTGTGTTGGTGTTTTTCTTAGCAACCCATGGAAATGGTCTAGCACTTCGCTAAGGGATTCATCTGGAAATTGATGGAAAGAAGAAATCTCCATCTTCCCTTTAGTGGTCTTTGATTCTGGGAAGTACTTTTTTAAGAATTTTTCCACGACTTCTCCCATGTTCTTAAGTTGTTGTCTTTAAAAGAGTGCAGCCATCTTTTTGCCTCTCCTGCTAGTGAAAAAGAGAAGAGGTTAAGGCGTATCACATCTTCTGGAACTCTAGCTATTTTGACGGTGTTGCATATCTCTATGTATGAGGCTAGATGCGCGTATGGGTCTTCATTTGGGAGACCGTGGAAGAGGTTCCCCTGAATTAACTGAATAAGAGAGTGAGGGTAGGAGATGTTGGCTGCTTGGACCTCCGGCCTTGCAATACTTGTGAAGAACTGAGGGGTGGCGGTATTAGAGAAGTCCTCTAGTGTGACTCTTCGTGCCGGCTCCCAGTCCATCTGAGTGCGATTTGGAGAAGGAGGAGGTGAGGTGTAACTACTTCCTTCTATGTCCTGCTCCCTTCTTCTTCTTCCAGCGTTGTTACACTGGCAAGTAGCTTCAATTTCTAAGTTGATGGGCACAATGTCTCCAGATACAGTTCTACCTCGCATAAAAACCAAAGGCACTACCCGTGCAATTTATGGGAGAAGAAAGAAAGAAAGGATAGAAGAGAAAGTAAAGAATACTAGACGAATGAGTCAAGAAAGGAAGAATTGGGCTTACAAACTGATATAGTATGGAAATCAAGTGCGAGAACAAAATCCCCGGCAACGGCACCAAAAACTTGTTGAGGCTGTTTGGAAAGTGTACCAAATTGCTCTGAGTAGTAATTCTCGGAAGTCCGAGTATCATTTTCACAGGGATTTTATTGCACTTTATTGAATACTCTTCAATTTGTAAGTGAGAAATAAATAGTGAAAAGCAGGAATAAATGCAAGAGTAAATTGCTACTACTAGATCAAACAATTTAAAAAGATATTTAATTAAGATGAAGATGCTAAGACCAGACAAACCTAATTGGCCTACGATGCATGAAATTATGATGTTCATTACCAATGCAATTGAACTAGTTCTACCCACATCTGTCAGTTTTACCTACCCCTGATGCCTCACGATGACAAGTCTATTTTAACTACCTATCTCCCAAATGCCTTTGTGAAGACTCAATAATTAAAATGCATTAAGGTTGAATTCTAGATGTTGCTAAATGCATGGGCATTGGGCCATCATTCTATGCCTAGCAACGCTAACCCAATGATTCTTTTCTTTATTTGTTCTATTAGGTGTTACCCTTTCCCAAGCGTATAACCCCTAAAAATTGATGCATGCATTGCCTCTTAAACCCTTATTAGCAAATACCTTCTCCCGAGCGAATAAAACCCAAAAGAAATTTAGACGTAAATGCAAGATAAAAAGAAAAGAATTAGAACATAAAACCTGGAAGGAATTCTCTTTGCATTGATAACTCTTGAAGTACGCCATACATTGTTGACTTTTTAGGCCTGCCAGACCCTAACTAGGGGATTAGCCACTCATGACCATTGAAGGGCTTTACAAATGAAGGGTGAAAGAAAGGATGGATAGGAAAATAAAGAATATAGAGAGGAAGGGAGAGCTCAGGCTTAGAATGTTGAGAGAAGTGCTCTGAGGCGAGGTGTGTGATTCCCCCTGGACTGGCTCTCTATTTATAGCTGCTGAAATAGGCTTCGAGCTTTCGTAGGCACGCTTAGCGCGACACCCCGTGCTTAGCGCGTTCAGATCGTGTGCTTAGCGTGTGCTTCTGTTGGATCACGCGCTTAGCTTGTGATCCGCGCTTAGCGCGGGTAACGGATCCTGCGTCTTTGTGCTTAACTCCTTGCTTAGCGCCTATGCTGCCTTGCCCGCTTAGCGCGTGATGTGCGCTAAGCGCGCATACTGGACTGGGCCTGCTTCCAATTTTCTTCTTTTCTTCAGTTCTTCTCTTGCTTTTTGCTTGTTACACCTTCAACCTTTAATTCTGCAGCCAAAATCTAAACTTTATCAATTCTTTAACTTTTAATTACAAATAACTACTAAATAATTAATTTTAAGCCAAAAGTTGCTTGATTTTCTATTATTAATTCACAATTATTTAGCAGTTATCAATGGCACGGAAGTAACCCACGGTAGTGGCGTGCTAGCTTCATTGAAAAACGGAAGAAGGAAGAAGAACAAAAAAGAGAAGGATGACGAAATGTGAAAACACTAAGAAAATAACGATATCATCATGTACAGATCTCGTCGGTGACCATAGAGCTCACCGTCGAGATGTACAACGAGGCTTTGTAGGAGAAAAAGAAGAAAAACGGAGAAGAGGAAGAAGAAGAGAGAAAAAGGGAGAAGAAACGTGAGAGAGTAAGGGAATGAGGGGTTACCTGGTGACCCCTCTCTCTTCTCTGACGTTGTGGCCAAATGACGCGAAGTGATTGGTCTGTTTGCCTTCCTCGAGGTTCATGCTACTCTGTGCATTCATTGCCAGCCTTTCTTATTTTTTTATTATGCAGAGTGTTATCATCTTCTTCACCTAATGGGCTCTCCTTGAGAGCCCAATAGGTCAAACAAACAATTTTTTTTATTTTACTTTTAGTGTTCTTGTGTTTTTTCTCTTTTGTTTTTTTTGTTTTCTCTTTTTTTTCCTCATTCATCTTTTTTTTCCTCGTTTTCTCTTCTTTTTTTATACTTTTTATTTGTTTCTTTTTCTTTTTGTCTTTTTTTTCACGTTTCCTTTCTTTTTTTTCCTTTTTTCATTTTTTTACCTTTTCTTTCTTCTTTTTTTTTCTTTATTGTTCTTTTTCTTTTTTTCTTTATTGTTTTTTTGCTCATTTTCTTTCTTTTTTTCTTCTTCTTCTTTCTTTTGTCTTTTTTTTCTTTTCTTTTTTTTCCTTTTGTTTTCTTTTTTTTCTTTTTTATCTCTTTTTTTCTTTTCTTTTTTTAGGGCCCGGACATAATTAGTGTCTGACAGTAATCTTATTGGTGGTTGGAAAATGTGTTTCAATCTAACAAGTTTGCTAGAGGAACCTATATAAAGCATGGAGTAGAATAAAATTGATGTATAGTAATTGAATAAGCCATCAAGCATGACCATACTTGAGGTTAATTTAGATATTGTCTAACAACTAACACCCTGCAATTATGGGGAAGTTTATAATTGGTTTACGACTTTTGATACCATAGTTGGGGTCAAGGAACCCAATTATGGGGATGTATGTTTGTCCCTATTGCATGTGGTTTTAAGAAAAAACTAAGTTTTTGACTTATAGGATGTGATATATTTGTTATTAATGAATGAAATTGTGAATGATATTTGTTATTGTATGAGACTTGTGTTGTCTAAAGACCTGGAGAATGTGAATCCCAGGCATGAAATTTATATGTGTGTGTGTGTGTGTGTGGAATTTGATTACTAATGATGTTGATGACATCGAGATGAGATAATGTTGATGTTTATGATAATGTTGATATGGGATGATGTTGATGGTTATGATAATATTGATATGAGATGATGTTGATGCTTACGATAATGTTGATATGAGATGATGTTGATGTTGATCATGATATTGAGATGAGATGATGTTGATATTGATGATGATATTGAGATGAGATGATGTTGATGTTGATAATAACATTGATATGGGATGATGTTGATGTTGATGATGTCATTGTGATGGATGCATGTTGTGTATGTACATGGAGGGTGCAGTGACCATGTTGGATATCCTTGGAGGGAGAAATATATTGGTTAAAGAATTTTAAGCATCCCTGGAGAGAGAAAGGGATTACTTAGAATTTTTAGCTATCCACGGCTAGTGCATTGATGGTGTCCATGTTTCATACTTCATAATTGCATGAAAATAGTATAAACTTTGTCAGTGAGTACTTGTAGTTTTCCATGAGGAAAAATACTTGTACTTGGGGGCATGTCACCCAGTTTGGAAATTCCTTGGGACTCAAGTTGATCACCATGGGGGGAAGTTGTCGGTGCAGAATAGGGTGACATTGACACTTGTTGCCTAGTTTTCCTAAGTGAGAGTGTCGTGTGGACACGCTTAGGCTATATCCTAATGAATGATACCATATTGCATTTGAGAGTTGAGTCAGGTGCATACATCATTCTAAGCATAATATTAATTGAATTGTGGAACAGTTGATGACTAGTTTGTTAAGTGTATGTTGACATGATGGGTTATTGGGAATGATTGTGGTTACTGTTATTGTTTTCTTGCTAACAATTGTCATCTTGTGTTTGTTATTTTTTTCTTAATAATAAACTCACCTTTACAATTTTGTACTGTACGGTTCGTACTTGTGATGATTGCGAACCTTTGTTCGTGGGAGCAGATGAACAACAATAGATGATGTGGAGGGAGATTCTTTTGTTGGAGCCGCTAAGCCGATGTGATAATATTGAGATTACTTTGGGAGAAAGTTGTGTTTTGTTATCAACTCTTTTGTGGCTAGTTCTTGAATTCTATTTTATTTGGACATAAATCCTAGGATTAGATACATGTATAAACTAAATTACTTTTTGTCTTATGAATGATGTATAATGGTTTAATATATGTGTGTTTGTGTGTGCGTATGTATTTATTTAATTATTTGTGTGTTTGCTAAATATATGTCACGAAAAAAAGAATTTACCCTTGTTTTTAATAATCAAATTAATAGAGTTTTCACTTAAAAACTGAAATGTCGCGTTTTAGAGATAGTAATATCGTAGCGATAAGACGGGTCGTTACATAAAGTGAGGAAAATGTTTCTTTGACATTTTATGTATTTTGGGGATCGTAGTCATTTTTTAATGGACTTGGTAATAGTAATAATTGGAAAAAAAAAAAGGAAAATTTGGGTTGTTATTGGTTGGCAAGTACATATATGTAACACAACGCGTGCAAATAGAATAGCAATATACATATATAATTGAATGTAAATTTGCATGCCACAAATATAATTTGACGGAGTTCACACTTTGCCAGTCTTTATCATTCCTCAATGACAACAATTATTTATAAGCTTCTCACTAACTGTATTGGTAGATAACTTCGACAATTCAAGATATACAATAGTCATCAGGTTCTACAATCTATCTCAACAATAATCAAGCAAGTTGTCCTACAGTTCCAAAATAAATAATCACTGTGAATACCAAATTTTATCCTGGTAGATACTATAACACCTCAATTTTTTAACTAAAAATATTGCTTTAAAATGTTTTAATTTAATTTATTTTAGAAATACGTGTCACTATTTTTTACCACTACTTATAAATAATAAAAACATCTTCCTTCCTATACTATTTTTTTAAAACAAAATGTGATAGTCGAAAAATGCTAAATTGTTGCCTCGAATTAAAATAAATGCAAATGTAGAGAATTTAGTTTCCATACATAAATAAAATAAAACTTGTAGGGTCACAAATAAATATACAGATACAACACATAATAATGTGATCATAAATAAAATATATTTTTCATCTTTGCTACAACAAAATACATGTTTGTGAAGAAAATATCTCTCAAAATAAATCAAAATAGTAAAGAAATTAGGATCAGAGCAGACCACTTATCACACTAGAAGTACAAAACTAACTAAGATGTGTCCTCATAAGAATCGTCACTCTCCTCCTCAGATGTTGGTCCTAACTACCTTAGTAGTTCCCGATACTCTTCCATCTCCTCGAACAACATGTCCGAATGGTCACCTCGGTCCTTTATAACCTCCACTGGGTTTACTCAATGCACGCTATATTCGGTTTATCAGTTGGCACTACGTGGACTCGAGTATGCAGGTGTACGTGTAGTCTGTGTTATGGTGTAAGAGAATACCCTCTCTCTTTGTGGGCTACACTGAGCCCGCACACACCTCAATGTACTTAGCATCGTTAGTACCTAAAAGTTCTTGTTTGTAAAGGCGAGTCCTCTGTTTCTTGAACGCCACAAACAATTGGAAATAGTAAAACAAAATTAAAATATACAATCTACATAACCATTGTGTATGGTTAATTATCTAAACAAACAACACTCTCGCATCATAAGTGAGTAACTGTTACACTTAATTCACAATAGGGCCCAATCACTGCCACCAATTCTCCCAGGTCTTGATGGTCTTACAAAAATCATATGGATGAAAGTCGGGAGTGATCGCTACATATGAATACATTGTACACCGATCCCTCATCTCCCAACTCAAAAAGTATAGTCTTGGAGCCTGTTAGGAGTAGCAAAGTGAGACTTATGAGTTACCCGCGCCAAATGAGTGCACCAAATGTCGGGTGGTCACCACTTGCTAATTTTCCTAGGTTCTTCGAACTTCTCCTCCCACTACACCCATTGTATCTCTATCCATCATCCACTTCCACAATGCAACCTCACCTTCTCAGAGAAGGAAACAAAACCATTGGTTCTTTTACTCTCTGTTCAATCCTCTTGAATCTTGCAACCACATCATGTGCACAACCCTCGTACCAGGTACATCAATGAATGCATACAAACATGTAAACAAGGAAAAAAAGATGAGGCTCGGGCCTGCATACTATTCTCAAGGAAGCAGTTGTGATCCCTTAAGCAGTAGAAATCACTTGTCACATAAACAAACGAACAACATAACAACTGTAATTATAGCAATCTGTGTAAACATAACAAAAAATTCGCTGAGGATAAAAAACACTAGGACCCAAACCACAACACATACAAATAAAATGAATATATTCAGACATACATACATACATACATACATACATATATATATATATATATAATAGAAAATAAATTTGCATACCACATATATAATTGTTGAAGTTCACACTTCGCAAGTCTTATCATTCAATAATCATAATAATAAAATATAGGCATGCATTTTAGTAATTTTATCAGTAGAGAATCACCACAATTTCATAACATGCATCGGTCACCAAATCTTCTAGATATCTCAACCATACGATAGAAAATAAATCAGTAGTTCCTGAAAATAAATGTTGTACATGACATACTAAATTGCTTCTTTTAAAAAAACTTCCTGTGGACAGTATAAATTATATTTTTGAAGCAAATACAATTTTCTACTAGAATTTTAAAGTGCAAAAAATAAGAGATGTTGTAAAAGAACTCCATAAAATTTAAGAGGAAATGTGTGTGGCATTAACAACAAAATTACACTTTTTTGAGGTAAAAGGAGTGGTGTTGAAGTAAAGAATTGATAATTTATGGATTTCTCGGTAAAAGCAATTTCTATAATCTTGTTAGAAATTTAGCCAAACAATCTTTATATTAGACAAAATGACATATTCTATCATTTGTTTGCATACATCACTACTAGAAAAATAGCTTTTAACGACAGTTTTTTAATACATTCAAGAACTTTTCACGATGATTCTTAAAAAACTGTCTTGGAAAAGTTATGATTCTAAGACAGTTTTCAAGCAAATAATCATTTTAGAATGATGACATTCTAAGACGGTTTTCATTGAAAACCATCTTGGAATGTATTTTTTAAAAAAAATTAAAAAAATTGAGAATTCTAAGAGGGTTTTCCCAAAAACCGTCTTAGAATGTTTTTTCCTAAAAAAATTAAAATAAATTGAGAATTCTAAGACAATTTTTCCAAAAACTGTCTTGGAATGTAGACATTCTAACAAAGTTTTTCAGAGAACCATCTCAAAATGTTATTTTAAAAAAATAATTAAATGAATTTAAGAAAACAATTTATACACTTAATTAGAAATATTGGAGGTAAAGTGTATAGATTGAATCTACAAGGTATGGATTGATCATTAGAGTCATTACGAAACATTTAGGCATGGATATGATTAGCAAATAACTATGGACATGTAAATCCTCAAGGGAAGTAGCCCATTGATCTTATTGTACTGCTTACGTGACATTTTCTTGTAATTTAGAACAAATGAAATGCCAAGATTTTTGAGTTAATGGGAAAATCAGACCATCAGTATAAAATTCTTAATACTAGTGATCCTTGATAATTGAGTGTGATAAATTTATATTAATAAAAACAACTTAAGGGAACATATCATACTTTGAAGCAAGCACAAAATGGATGTTGTGATGAATATACTAGATAGATTATACAAGACATCCTTTTGAGATTGGATCTGAGGTCCTTTCCTATCACTTATGAGATCTTCCTCGTGGAAACTGCAAATAATCTCATTCCATAATTGTGCAAATTTGGTAGCTTCATTTCTTTTGCTTGCAGTAATCTATACAAGAATGGAAACTAAAGTGAAGAAGAATTGATACATATATTTTAAAGTAATTATTAATGAAAATGTGGTAGCAACCTCAGCAAATTTCTTTGAGAAGAGAATCTTCCTTTTTGCTTCTTATCAAAAGGAACCAAACATGTGTTGAATGCACCAGGCAATGATTGAAACCGTGACCTTAGCATGCTCAGAGTGCCTATCTGTGGAATCATATTAATAACAACATTAACTGACTGTTACAAGATGGTCAGCTATTATACTCTTTGAATCCATAGAAGTAATTGATCCAAAGTTCACCCATTAAATGAAAAGGAAAATCTGCATCACATTTTGATAAGATCAGAAATCAGGAAACAACAATTTTATAGAAAGAAGCCAAAAACCAGAAAATCAAGGTGACTGCTGAGATGTAAAAAAATTCATGCGCCTTCTCCTAATAATTTAAGCTTTTAGGAGAGTTGATTCGTAACATGCTATGAGAATGAGAGACTGTATGACCAGATGATCTGGACTTCTATCTTTGAGACCCTTATAAGTTGAATTTTAGCGGAAGGTAAAGTGGCCTATGCATTGTATACACTTCAAGCCCAAAGGTACTTGCATCAAAAGACTTGGTAGTAGAGATATAAGTCGTTAGTAACATATTACCTAATAGCTTAAGCTTTAGGAGAGTAGGTCTCTGATTGTAACTACTAATAAAATATTAAATGTAATAAGCCATAATGCTTGAAAATTTTATGAAATATCTATCTTGGGCTTGGATCAAACCTCCTGATTTGGACCCAGTTTTATATATGTTGGTGAATCAGTGGCCACCAGGGCAGGCTCACAAAGCTTCAAAGCAGCATGTAAATCTTTCAAGTGACCCCATTTTGGTTCACGCAGCTGACCTAGGAAAACAAGGTTCATCGTGTGTCATCAATCATGTCAACTGCTATACCCTATATGAATCCCATTAGCTACCATCTAAACAACAGTCTTATTGTTATTCTTCTACATACCATACTCATCAATTGAAGCAACATAATCATAACTTGTAATTTGCAAGGGTCCCCCTGCAGTGCGTCCAAAATTTGTTTTGCCAAAATACTGTAACATGATAAGGCTTGTCAAGATCTGGGTTACAGATACTTAAAGACTAATCAGATAAACCTTGTATAATACATTCATCCTAAATAATTCTAAAATATATAAATAAAAGTGGCATCAGAAGATATCACCTCACTGACTTTTAAGTTTATTTTTCATTGAATATAAATTACCAGAAGCAAATAAATGGAAGTACAAAACAAAGGGACAAGGCATCCTATAGAATGAAAAAGCAAAATAAGACATTTAAATTAAAGCATCAATGACATAAAGACCTCGGTAACATTTAATATATATTCCTTCACTTTCCTAGTCACTTTAAAACTGGGCAATGGTTCTTGAATTAGATTTTGAGAGGAACATTACATAAGGGGTTCATCTTTTCAAGAGGCCTTCCCTCATTGTATAATTTTTCTATTTTTTCATCAGTCCCCTATACAAGTTCCACGTCTATTGATGGCTACCTTAGGCAGTATAAAAAATGATTCTAAACAATTGCTAATAAAGGCATAGATCAAACTACTTCCATTTTCCCATCCTGTGAGGATGTATTTACTAAGCTGTTGTATATTACCTCTCAAAGGCATCCCTCCAGTGAATCCTATATTTGTTTCTACCTATCCAAACTTTTCCTGTTCAATTTTTAATATGCTTTTATTTTGCATTTTTAGTATTAAGACAGAGATCTTTTATGCTTCTAAACTGGTAATGGCCATTCACATCTTACAATAGAGTTTCAATTGGATATTTAAAATAAAAAGCAATTTTATTAACAAAAGACAGGGAAATATTAAAACAAAAGCATGACAATACAGAACAAAATATGGAAAAAGTACAGTAGTATAATAAAGCCCTCCAGTACAGACATTGGACAAGAATCCTCCATGAGATGAGCATTAGCTTAGAATAGCAAAGAAGCCTAAAGTGAACTGTTAGGCCTAAAATACAAATAAAAAAACTTCAACTATCATACCATGTAATAGTTTTGAAAGCTTCCTCCACGTTGGAAAAAACACGCAACTGCAAAAGCAAGGTCTTCAACAGGTCTATGAGGCAATCTTTCACCCCATTGTGTATACCTTCAAATGTCAATTGGAAGCAATCAAAATATTTATCACCACTTCCAAATAACGAATCGACTCTCAGAACATTATTTCTCTTATCTTCTATTTCTTATCAACAGTTCAACAGACATAGGTTTATGCAATAACACACATAAGCACAGAACACAAATATATTGCCTATCCTGAAAGTTTATGATCAATTTATATAATATTGACTCCTAAACTTGTATTTATATATATTGTCATTAACTATATAATCACACATATACCCTTGAAGGATGTGATTGTTCATACCATCCATCCCAGTTCTCTGTCCACATTGTTGGTTTGTTATGAGAGTTTGGTTTAAATCCATCACAGTAGTATGCATTGCATGTATCAATCTGTGAACAACAATATTGATTTATTAACCACTTGAATTGTTAGTTATTTTAATCACGAAATATTTTAACATTTCCCTTTGTTATTTTTTCAAAATCTGTAAGAGAGAACTGAACACATTTTTATTTTAGTAAGTATAGGTAATGCCAATAACAATTCTTTTTAATAGTAGAAAGGGATATAATTTACGATGTCATATGGAGCATCCTGTTGTCTACACATGACCCATGGGACCCCAACACCAAGACTTAGAGCCTTCTTAGCCGCCCATTTCCGATACTCTTTACCTCCTTTGCCATATTCATTCTCAATCTGATAAAATTCAGTCACATGCTTAGTTAAATACTGCATTCTAGAAAGGGACGTATCAAATTAAAAACTTGCATGCACTAATTCCAATATAACAGAATAAAGCATAATCAACAATTATCTAACACAAAATAATTAAGTCTGCTGATAAGGTGGAGAACTAAGGAATTTGAATGTTCGATATTATAATCAGAATACATCAATACAAAAAATGAAACATATAGCAAGAATCAACAATTAAAATCTTACATGCAGTATATCACTCACCTTCTATTAATATACTTGGGAGCTACTACCTAAGACCTATCTTTACTAACATGCGTAAATCACACACATTATATAACATTAGGTGATTCCAATAGACATTGAAGTTAGAGAAAAATCCAGAGAATGTGTTATATCCAGTTATCCATAATCTGGTATAAGCAGTTCACTCCTGCCAAAAATAAAAGTTACCTAGGCAAAGAAGCACAAGTTCAATAAGGCAAACAATAGTATAGAGACACTTGTAATTTCGCTGCTAATTTTGGATACCCTAGCAGGACTATGAATATGCTTCAAATTATGAAAAATAAAACCAATTAATAAGCAAGCTCATTAAATGAAAAGGAGCCCAGAGTGCAGCTACTGCACTATAGTTATTTCGAGCCGCATAGATTTGAATATCTTGGATCTATAAAATTAACAGCAATATACAATGTAATCATGAAAAGGAGAAGAAACTACCATTGGGAAAAAATGCATGCCAGCCATAATTAACAATGTCGAATGCTCATTATGTCCTTTGTTGGCCTAACTAGAGGTTTTATCTGAAGATAGATACAACAGTTAGAAAGATGCCATATATATTTACAAGGCTAGCTTATTAGGTAACAACTACTATCATATAAGATATTTTACCTGGACAAAAAAGCTGAATAAAAATTTACATGTCAAAAGCAACATTATGGCATCAACCCCTCCATCACCAACCTCAACCCCTCCTCTACTGGCGGCGGCCTTGCCTTCATCATGTCACCAGACTCCTTTGCCGTTGACTACCCCAACGGCTTCCTCAGTCTCCAAACCATCGCCAGTGGTGTGACACCCTCTACCCCTCACATATATACTAATAAGAAAAAAAAATTTCAAATATTAGTTAAAAGTATTTTTAAAACATTTTTTTTACAAGTCTTTGAAAGGGGAAAAAGGCTCACATTCATTTTCTTCTACATCATATTCAAACTTGTCCAAATAAATAATAAAGTATTCTCGACTCAAACAAGGTTGTCTAAGCCTCATAGAATTAATATAGAACCTATATCCTAATGTCACATCCTATCAGAGCGTTGTGTTCCCGTGTCCTCTAGCATGAGGTTCTTCATAGTCATCCACTTATTCATCTGCTCCCCCGAACACAAGTTCAAGATCATCACAGGATCCCAACACACAGGGAGTGAGTTATCACATTCCTAGCTAATAGAGAAACAAGACAATTAAATATACATATTATATAAATGAGATACCACTTGCTTAAACATAGCTCACGTAACTTCACCACTTCGTCATTCAAAATTCACTTTTCAATCATCAATCACATTACACAAGAATCCCACACTTCGATCAAGATATAATAACATATCAATTAGCAAGCATATGCAACAGTTATGCTAAGACTCAATCCTATATGCAATGTGGTATCATGTCAGTGAAAAATCACCCTGGGGCGCTTAGGAGTACATAACAAGACACACCACACCATGAGTTTGTCAGGTCACTCTCATTAAGTAAGATCATAGGGAGACCAATCAGGGTCACGATGTTTTGCGAGAATGCTCCAACCATATAGGATCAGCATAGGCTTAAAGGAGCACTAAAACCCGATGACCCCCAAGGCCTACACTCCGAAGAGTCCGTCAGAGCCTCTTCCTCCTGATTCAGGTCCAACCCCTAAAATAATTTTTTTGCATGCAAACACTGCTCATGAATTATACAATACCCACGACCTTACACTCGTGTTTTAAACACGTTCAACACAATTACGCTGCGATTTAACACTGGTTCCTAAATAGGAAACCTATATTTTCTCTTTAACAGTGCGCATCAATGTTTTTCTCAAGATAACGCTGGTCGGGTTATTGTACAATTCATAGCTTACAACACAAGTAATTTCACATCAAATGTGAACTACACACTTATCCACAACTAGAACTCATTCACAATTTCACATCTCATAGTGTCACAATCCACCATCACATGTTTACACGTATCTCACAAATTAACACATGTTCAACTTTATACTTATACTCAATCTCAATAACAATATTATAATCTCAAAGCAACATGTTATTCTACAATTCATCACATACTCACGATTTGAATCATCATTTCATATCCTCAATATAACAATTTATATAAAAGACTATCACAACATGAGGACTAAAACCCCTCAAATAATATTACACAATTATATCAAAATCATAGGTCGAAATATATAAATATCAAGAGCACAATTTATCAAGAAATTTTCATTAGGACATCAAAATTTTTACCACTAAGCGGACTTGCGTGTCTTCCCACAGCGATAGCGTCATCTCTAATGGTTCCCTAAGATTCCTCCAGTTTTTCCTCCGACTGCTCCGATAAAGTTCCCAAACGTCAGAGAAACGGAGAAAGGATTAAAGCTTCCATTTGGACTATCTTCATGCGATTTCTTTTTCTCCCTCCACGAACATTATCTCGCAAATCCCAACGGTCAAAGCGTGCGCAACTGAATTTCGAACAACATAACCAAATTTTACGACAATCCAACGGTTAACGAAACCGGGATCTTAGTTTTACCAAGACAGCTCTGAGTTTTTGCGGGAAAGAAAAATGGTACAATGCGAGGGGTATTTCTCTTAGCTCAGATGTCATATCGAAATTCCCAACGGTGATAATGCTCGGAAATGGGTTTCGAACCTGTTGTTTAAATTTCACGACGATCCAACGGTTAATGAGTCCGAGATCGTCATTTTTCTGAGACAGGTTTGATGGTCTGCGGGAAAAAGAGAGGATTTTGGGAGAGTAAGAGAGAAACTATTTTATTTATTTATTTTTATTATTTTATAAAAAAAAAAACTTTATTTTATTCTCCATCAAATGAATAATAAAATATCCTTCTTATTTTCTCTCAAACCATTATTTTATTATAACTATTTTTCTTTATTTATTTAATTATAAAACATCATTATTCTCTAAAATTTTATATACGAAAAAAAAAATGGGATGTTACAAGTGGAAACCTCCTAGCGGTGGAATTCGACACCCTGGTGTACGTGGAGTTCAGCGACGTGAACGGAAACCAAGTTGGATTGGATCTAAACAGAGTCGTTTCAAAGCAAGTTAGCGACTTGGGAGGCATTGGAGTGGATCTCAAAAGTGGTGACTCGATGAACACGTGGATCGAGTACAACGGAAATGCCAATGGGTTGTGCATTTCGGTCTCATACTCAAACGTTCGACGAAAAGATCCGATTTTGAAGGTAGATCTCGATGTGGGTATGTACGTCAAGAATTTCATGTATGTGGGGTTTTCCAGGACTACCCAAGGTAGCACGGAGGTTCACAGTGTTGAGTGGTGTATGGCTAAGGAGGCGGCGAGGTCGACGACGGTTACACGGTGGTCCCATGATTCGGGCATGGGTGAAGGGAGGGGGAAGCAAGAGAATGTGGTGGTATCGTGGTTAGGGTTTGTGAATATATGAGTGTGAGCACCTATTTTCTTGCGAGAGCGAAAGGAAAAAGGACTTTAAAGATTGAAATGACAACCATTCACTTCTAAGACAATTTTGTAAAAACTGTCATAGAATGTCAATCTTCTAAGATGATTTTTATAAAACCATCTTCGTTGAATAATCTTGTATTTACAAAATTTTCATTGTGTGACATTCTAAGACGGTTTCACATAAACTCATGTAACTATCCAAAACAGACTAATAACCATCTCCCAGGCTAGTAAGTAGCTAATCTACTTCTCATTAATCACTTGAATTAGTGGACTTTCAAAGGCTTTTGTGAGAAATTTGGTCACCCCTAAATTGGATCCATGATTGTCAGCAAACATGCATGAACACTAAATTAAACAATGTATTTAGACAGAATTCAATTACAAGGGGTAGCACAAGTAAATTAAACAATGCATGGAAAAAGGAATCGTTAAAATGGGCTAGTTTTGAAACAAAATGGATGCAGACACGAGCAAAAGTAAATCTTACTGTGTTAATTTCTGAATGGTTGAGATATATCATCTATGGGACTTCATAGATATATTATTACTTAGTCATCTCATCTGTGATTAAGAAGAGCTATTTTCCCCTAACAAACATTAATCAAATTAGGTATCTCTTATTCTACTATTATTTGCTAACTAGAGAGTAAAAGTGTGAAACATTTCCAATAAACAAGAATGCAGCATATAGGGACGAGTGGTTAGGCCAGTATTTGAAAATTTCCAAATGACAAAGTATGGAATTTGAAATTAGTAACTATATGCAACAGAGTAGATACCTGATCCAAAGCTAGACAATATTAGAATGGGCCCATTTATGCTTGTTCATGCTATTATCGTCATCAACTTAGATGCTTTTGGTCTCAGGAACTTTTGCCTTTTGTTTTCTGAGAATACTTTTGAGCTACAAACTATTGCTCCAGACGTGGACAGATTTTTATATCTACAGGAGATAGAAATTAAATCGTCTCCAAAGTCCAAACCAATTTGCAACAGACATAAAGCCATACAGTCCAATGATTAGATAAGAACAACGAACATCGGAAGATTTAAAGAATCTACAATGAAGGAAAAAAAAAGAAGAGATAATATGGTTCTTCATTCACCTTTAAGAAAACGAGCAAACTTCACATGCCAGTGTTAAATCTATCACACACAATGTTTCCTGGCTTATTTTTTTTTACCAAAACTCTGTTTTATGATCCACCTACAGATAGAGAAAACAACTTGAAAGTCCAATAATTTGATGTTGGCTATCAATTTCTTCAGATATCCACATATCAATTAAATGTGTTGAATGTGTCTACAAAAATAAAATTCAAGAAATTTTAAGTCACTGTAAAATATATTATTGTAAGAACTAAGAACTAAGATGTCCCAATAGCAAAGTTTGATGGTTTTGCCTTATGTATATCAGTGCATAAATTGAAAATAAATGCAAACCATAAACTTGTCAGTCATTCACAAACAACTTTAGAGTTTTATACGGGTTTCTTCCTGCAGCGATATCAAAAGAATATTAAAAAAAGTTAAGAAAAGACAAAGACCAATTTCACAAAGCTTAGAGTGCTTTCTCAATGCCTTTTCAGTCTAAGATTGAATCCAATTGACTCCAAAATAAACAATATCATCATAACCAATAGAAAACATACTTTGCAAGAAATCTGGAAGAAGAAATGTATTAATGGGAAAGAAATTCCATAAAATAATGTGAGTATGAACTAAGAAAGTAGGAACATAGTGTGGATGAGAAAACAAATTTACCCAATAAGGGAATGGATGAAACCGCCCCAACTCCCAACGACACAGTGCCCAGCACCAAATGGATGCCAGAAATTCCGCACTTCACTGCCTTCACTATTTTCCAAGTTCCCTGAATATAAACATTGGAATTCATCTTCAAAAGTGATGCCATGTCAGAAAGTGGTTAACTAGAGAGTGAAATATTTCCACTAAACAAGATTGTATTTCAGATATTTGAAAGATAGTGTAGAGAATTGGAACCTGACAAAAGTGCACAAATATGAGAATTGGTGCATTAGTAATTTCGAATTTGTGTTTCATCATATATGCTTGTCCGTTTAAAATGAATAGAGCCGAACGTTTTTAATGTGAGAAATCTTTCCCCAATCTTCACCTTCTGATTCCTTGCAACGCTGTTTGAGCAATGGACAATTCTGAATTTTGAAAGTTGAAATGGATTTGGGCAAACCCTCCTCTGGTAAGCATTGGAGGCTGGGGCAGTCATAAAGAATCAATTTTTCAAGAGAGGAGAGCTGGCAGAGACCCTTGTAGTCTAGTTTTCTAAGATCTGGACTAAGCAAAATTCGTAGATAAGTAAGAGACAGTGGCAGCAAATCTATGTCAGGAAAAGACTCCTTATCCACTTTTAAAATATGCAATCTTTCCAGAGAGGGGTTGGCTCCCAAAGCTCCTTTCAGTGAGACAACAAGTTTGGGACAATACAAGAGATCCAAATGTTTTAGACTTGATGGCAAACATCCATCAGAGAACTCCACTCGAGGACAATCCCGTATGCACAGACTAGTAAGAGATGGAAGGAGGATAGACATGCGTTCAGGCAATGATTTCAAATTGTTCAATCCTTCAATAGCAAACCAATCTAATCGTGGTGCAGATAATCCTTCGTTGGGAAATGATTCAAATTGAGGGCACTTATGAATGCTGAGACTCTTCAGATGTTTATGAGGGTGCATCTGTGATATCATCCGTAAGTTACGACACCTAGATACAACAAGCTCGCAGAGTTTTGGGATGAAATCTAGAGGCAAGGTCATTAGAGAGTCAAAACCACCATAGATCTCCAATCTTACAAGGAAATCGTAGCAATGGTTCATTGGAATATTCATATTCGGACAATAGCTAATGCGCAAGGATTCAAGAGAAGTATCCGCTATGATGTGCTCAATCCTTTCAAGTAACGATGCCTCCATGTTGTAACCTCTAATCTGGAGCCTTTTCAAAGTAGTAGGATGATAATCAATGTGAAGCTTTCCACAGTCTTCCAAGTCTAATTCACAAATTTCTATGGCCTTGGGGGCAAAAGTCACAAGTTGTTTGCAGTCCTGAACAAGTAGTTCCTTTAAATGACAAAGTTGCTTTGGCAAGTGCCCTTTGAGTTTGGGACAATGCTGTATAGAAAGACGTTGGAGACGTGGAAAAGCACCTGTCATTAATTCCCATTCTTCCCATTCCTTCATGTCGGAGAATTCCAATGTTTCCAAGGATGAAAATGAAGAATCACTACTCCCACAAAAAGCAGCTTTAATACACACCACCCAATCAAGTCCGCTAATTCTCAGGTCCTTGAGACATGGCAAAAGTCCAAGAGGAGGCAAATGTCCGCAATACTTACAGTCCTTCAAGTTTAAGGACACCACATTCAATAATTTATCAGATAACCAGCGTGGAAATTCATTACCACCATAGTTGCTGATTGACAACTGCTCCAAATGTCTGGAAGGTTGCAGATTCTCAAGTATTTCTCTTTCTTTGCTTGAATCATCAATGATCTGGTTCAAATCCCATTCTAAATCTAGCCCCACAAGATGTGTTTTATTTTTCAAATCCGCTGCCAATGCATCCAAGGGATTCACAATATTCTGCAGATTCTGAATTGATAAATCTCCATGAAGATTGAGTTCTCCTAGCTGCTGGATACCTAACTCGTTACTTTGTCCAACAATAAACGGACTCATCAATACTTGAAGATTCTTAAGTTTTCCTAAATGCATTGGCACCTTTGTCACATGAGTTCCCATGAGTTCAAGGCGATGCAAATTGGTGAGTTTATGCAAAGTTATGGGCAGCTCCTCCAAAAAGAAACAACAGTTCAGCTTCAGTATTTGCAAGTTACAAAGTGAACATGTTGAATCGGGTAGTGTCTTTATGCGAGTATGTGAAAGGTCTAATGAACCCAGATGTATGAGATTGCCTATAGAGTCAGGCACCCCTTCAAGGTCACGACAACCAGAGAAAGATAAGACGCGTAAGAACTTAAACATGGAGAAAAACTCATGTGTTAAAATCTTGCAATCCCATTTATCAATAAAACTTGTTGTCCTAGATATGGGCATAAATGTACGTAGCCTTTGAGCATAATATAAACTGTCAAACCCATCAAAATATTGAAAATCTGTAATTACAAATGAAAAGTGACGGGTTGTCTTTGGTATATTTTCTTCTTCATCAACCCCCCACCGAAAACAAATGTCACCAGAAACATATTTTGCCAAGTCATTGAGAAAGTCATGCATGACAAAACACGTTTTGTTGTCTCTGTTTGATTGTTGAAAGAAGGACCTTGACAATAGATCATAGAAGTACTGTTCACCAACTTCTTTTGGAGACTTATTCTGTTGAGAGCATTGCAGAAAATTTTCAGCCATCCATAACAGAATTAAACTCTCCTTGTCAAACTCATGATCTTTGGGGAATAAAGCACAATAAGCAAAACATCTCTTAAGGTGAGATGGAAGATGGTAATAACTCAACAATAAAGCAGGGAGAATTTTACTATCTTCTATTCTTAAATCCCATATCTTGCTTATCATTACACCTTCCCACTCTGAAACAGATGACCTTTTTGTGCGTAAAAGACATCCAACTGTTTCCAAGGCTAGAGGCAATCCTTTGCACTTTTCAACGATCTTTGTACCAATCTCCTTCAGCTCAACATTCAATTGGAGACTATCATCTTGGAATGCATTTTTAGCAAAAACTTGCCAGCTGTGATCTTCTTGTAATGTCTTTAGTTGGCAGACTTTATTTGACTGCATGGTAGAAGCAACATTGTTACTGCGTGTCGTGACAAGAATTTTACTTCCCTGAGCCCCATATTTAAGAGGAGTTTTCAAAGCTTTCCATTGGTCTCGATCTTCATTCCAAACATCATCCAGAACGAGAAAAAACTTCTTTCCTGTCAATTCATCTTTCAAATATTTATGAAGTATTTCTAGGTCTCCACTATCACCTTTTGATTTATTGATTGCCCCAATAATCGCTTTTATTACCTTCAAAACATCAAAATCATCCGAAACATAGACCCAAGCTTTGATAGCAAATTTAGCCTCTATCTGTGGGTCATTGTATACATGTTGAGCAAGTGTGCTCTTACCCAATCCGCCCATACCCACAACAGAAAATATTGACAGCTGGCTACGGCTATCAATGTCAGATGTTAGCCAATTAAGGATCATTTCTTTTTCATCGTCTCTGCCATAAATAACATCTTCAGCCACCAGTGATGTCTGCGGCAATATCTTTAACACATTACTACCCAATCCTGATCCAATCCCAACATCACAAGCATTTTTCAAACCTAAATCACTCTTTTGGCTTGCAAGAAGTTCTAGGAGATCAAGTAGTTGTTTCATTCTTGATTCAATTTCCTTGTCAATGGAACTGAGAGAAAAAACATTTAATAAATTCCTCACCTTGCTAGTAGTGGTTTGAGAGTCATCTTCCAGCTTGTATTTCAAAGCTTTACAGTCTATTTCATCGAGGAGATCCTCAGCATCAAGCACAGCTTGTTTGACCTCAAGAAGCCACTCTCTCACCCGTGAATAGCTGTACTGCTTTTGTTCTGCATCATCAACCACAGCATCGATGGACCGAAGCGTTGCCTTCAACTTGTACAGCAGCTTCTCATCGAGCTTTCGTCCACGAAAGTAGTCCAAAACATGACAAGAATCCAACTTGTCCAACAGCACCTGAAGGACAGCACCGAAAAGAGCACCACCAAGGGTTTCTAGTACTGGCATGGTTGGAAAGAAATGGCCTGATCAAGAAGAAGAAAGGATTGTGAAAATTGAAAGTGAAGCTAAATTATGTGAATGACTGGCTCGACATCAATGCAGATAGAGCAGAGTTAACAGTAAGGACTAAGGAGTAAGGACTGTTTTGTTGAACATGGCTTTACTTCAAGGTTTCATGACCATCCAATAGCTGTTGAGTCTCCCCCGACAACACATTGTGGGTTCAGATAACATTTTGAGCATATCAAATATAATATATGCATGTGCATTTCTTTGATTTAAATATTAACATCCTTGCTTTATTACTACTATGAAATTTGGATCCGCTCCTGCATAAACTCCATCTCTCTACAGCAAAAGCCTGATCCATGGATAAATCTGATGGATGAAATAAATAAATAAAGATAACCTTGCAGATGAACTCGAACTGTGTAAGCCTAACAAAGGAGCCTTTTTGCAACTATCTATAATCAACCACTCATTGGTTGCCCATTTTTTGCAGGTGAGTTGGCTGTTGAAGCTCGGGAGAGAGAAACGGGATTGATGCGTTTAGAGACTTTTTCCGGTTTTTAATTTCATCCCTCAGATTCATCATTCATCTAACGGTTCAGATTTATGCTGGAGAGGGAATGAAGAGAAAGCGTGCAGGAGAGGATCCATTGTCAATTTGGGTGACTAATCAATAAATAAACCCAAGGAATCTTACGTCTAATGTATATATGAGCCTTGGTGCATGTATAAGACAAATAAACAGAGAATAAATAAGACAACTGAATATAGAATAACAAACTCCAATAACGTAGATGGGTTATGAAAATGTTTGCAGAATTAAATAACCTTAGTGCATTTGGATTTCTTTGATTTATTAACCTCCTCGATTAATTTGCTTTTCTTCTTGAAATATTTAAGCAAATTTAGTGCGGTTAGTCAATTTTGGTAGCCAACTTATCAATAAATAAAACCATGGAATCTAACATTGCTCATATATTTAAGTCATCACAATGTGTTTACTGACGTAACCATGAAAACAGCAAAGCATGGCAAACTCTGATCAAACTAAATAAATATCTCAGATTCTTATATTTGTAACAAAAATGGTTTGAGTAACTTTTTTTAATAAGAATGGTTCCTAACTAAGATTGATTTTGGAGTGTGAAACTGAAATGCATTTGGAAGGCCCACATTCAATTCAAACATTCTGATTTGCCCTTTAACAATATATCCATAAACCAGACACATTATACAGCTAGGATGTACCAAAATGGGGACGGGGACATATACAGATATGAAAACAGGAACAGGAAATGGAAAATCTAGAAATCTCAAGATAAGGGTACCACTAGGAAACGGCAAATTTCTTTAATATTTTTTATTATTTTAAAAAACTGAAAATAAAAGAAAAACATGAAAAATAAGCTGCAACACTGGCATATTATAAACTTAAAGATAATCTAATGGTCTACCAAAATAAAACATTAAGTGGCAAAGTGAGCGATTAACATTAAAAAGTATTACAAGCAACTTAGTTTAATATCTAAAACATCAAGCATCATTAAGTTGCCTGGGCGGGCAAAAGGAAAGAGAATTGAAATCCATATCTTGGCATAAGGGGAAGAAGGAGAAGGGAAGAAAAGAAAAAGAAAGTGAGAAGAGCTGCCACAGTGGAATCACTGGAGGGAGAAGAAAAGGAGGAGAAAGAGGAAGATCTAAGAAAAATCCATTTTATGATGGCCAAAAGCTGCTAGTATTTGAGTATTATTGAGGATGTTAACTTTAAATTGGGGGAAGGATAATTTTGAATCATTTAAAAAAGACAGGATCAAAATGAAGTTTTAAAAAGATAAAGGACCAAGGTGAACAAAAAAAATTAAAATAAATGACTAAAAAGGTCTTTGAGTCTATTTTAAAATAGGAAAACCAAAATTATGGAGTCGACAAAATAGGGAGAGAAAAATTGTTATTTATCCTAAACTTCAATGCTCCTAATTTATTAATGTTAGAGTTAATTTGAATTAACAAAAGAACATGTTTTTATGAAATTAACCAATTAAAATATTTGACCAAATTTAAGGGTCTCAAAAATGTGTATATACTTTTTCTTTAAGTCCCTAAAATATGTAGATAATTTGTTATTAGTCCTTATCAAGTATTTTTTAAATGGACAAAGATAAAATGAGGAAAAAATATAAGGACTCAAAAGAATATATATATATATATATTAGAAGGACCAAAACAAAATAACAAGGACAAAAATAAAATATTTTTATCAATAAATAAAAAATGAAAATTTATCTGAAAACTAAAATTATAAGATCAAAAGATATTTTTATTCATAAAATAAAATTAAAATTTATATAGAAATATCACAAATATGTTTATTTTGTCATTTTACATTCTTCAGCTACTTCAACAAATAGCTTTATCAGGTACTTATGATTAGTTAAGTTAGTTTAAAAGCTTTCGGCTACATCTATCAACTAGTTTTTTAGCTAATTTTGTTGAAGTATAAAAAGAATAAGGATAATTCAGAGAAAATTCTTTGGTCAAATAATGCTCAACTTATTAATGACCTAGATGTTAATAATTATATTTTAGTCTAGAAAAAGAAATTAGAAGCTTGAAAGAAAATTAGTAATTAATTAATATAATTAAAGTTAGAAATTAAGTGGGGGATAATTAAGGTTGATTAATGATGATTTAGATTTCATAGAATTATAAAGGGGTAATTAAGGAGTGAATAAACATTTTAATTCCTGTCTTTGTACCCATTTTGCAAATCAATCTCTATCTTTTTGAAATGTAAAAAATAGTTCATATCTTTACATCGGATATACAAATAAGTCCCTACTGTTAAAATTCAATTTCCACTGTTAGTCATATGTCTATGTGATAAGTCTTAGTTCATGTAAGCAAACCCATGTGACAAGTATTTGGACTGAATTGAAAAATTATGATAAGTTAAGATAAACAAATGGACATTGCGCACCAGAATATGGTACACTATGCACACCTTTGGACATTGCACGCAGAAGCAAAGCAAACCTTCATGAATCGCCCAACTTGAAAGCTGCTTGCTCCAACACAAGAAATCAAAAAGAACTATATACATACATAACCAACATTAAATTTATAAATTAAGCGTATATATATGAAAATCAATCAATTAATTTTATTTTATTTTATTTCATTTCATTCCATCTCTAATATTCAAATGTTCCCTTTTACAATCAACGAGACTCCAAAAACGATCTCAATAGCTAGCCTAATTAACCAATCAATTAAATAACAAAGCAAGAAAAATGAAGAAATGGAGACAATTATTCTTTTTCTTTTTAAATTTTCCATTTTCTCATCTTCCATTGTACGAAACTATTGTCATGCTTCCAGAAACCCAGTTAACCTCAGGATCGAATTCTTGACTTGACTCAAATCACGTCCCTTCAATGTCCTCCCATTTCCCGTGCACACCAAAAACGCCATTTTTGCAGCCACCCTCCTTTTCACGATCTCGTGCGGTGGCGTCATCTCCTCCTTTTCCGCCTCCTCCTCAGCGGACCCTCACTGCCGTCGGCCCGCCCTCTCCGGTATACTCACCGACATCGAATTCGCCGCCCTCCGTCGACAATTCTCCCTCTCCCTTTGCGGTGGTGGCGCCATCTCCATTACCCAGTCGTGGGCGGCGCGGTGGTTAAGGTTTGGGAATGAAACAGTGGAGGGTTGGGGTTTTATTTATAAAAGAACAGGAACAGGAAAGGGATCGTGAGAAGGGTAGAGAGTAACACTTGGATTGTTTTGTGTTGTCAGATGGCATCATCATTGATTGAGTTTGAGTACGGTCCCTTCCCTCTTCTTCTTCTTCATGAGTCGGCTCATTTTGTGAAACAAAACCAGCTCTTATAAACCCTAATCCTAATTTGAGGAAGAAGAAGCAAGTGACCACAAGAAGCTTATAAACACACACTTTAGTGTTACGTTGGATAGTTTACATGACACTAAAATTGCCAACAATGCACCTCCCTAATGGCATTACTTTTAAATTTAACAACAAGGACTATTTTGCAACACTTATGCAAAGATAAGGACTATTTTTTACATTTCAAAAGGATATGGACTAATTTGCAAAATGGTTACAAGACAGGGACCAAAATTTCTATTCACTCGATAATTAAGTCATAAAAGTTTAAAGTATAGGGTATTTTCGTAAATGACTATATAACTATTTTAAAAATAGAATTTTAGTTTAATTAGTTGGTGACTAATTAAAGTATCTAATTATATGATGTAGAATAATTAAAATAAGTTGGAGTTATAACACCTTAAAAAAAATTATAGCTCAAACTGACAAAGGAAATTTTGTGTTGTGTCATTTGTGCATGTATACATTTAATTTCAGTAGTTATATATTTTTAATCATAGAATTTAGTGTTATATATATATATATATATACACATATATTTGTGTGGGTGGGTGGGTGTGTAATCATAGAATTTAGTGTTATGTGTGTGTGTGTGTGTGTGTGTGTAGTGTTATATACATCTCTGTGTGTGTGTGTGTGTGTGTGTAGTGTTATATACATCTCTGTGTGTGTGGGTGGGTGGGTGGGTCTGGGTGTGGGTGGGCGAGTGGGTGTGTCTGAGCTTAGGTAATAGACCTCCATTCTCAACTCTAAGCTTCATTTTTACTTCATTTTCTTGCTCTATTATTACTTGTAGTTTCAAAACCTTATTTTACACTCTTGAAGGTTGGAAACTTGAATCTAAACTCCCACACTTTTTCTTCCAAATTTCTTGGAGATTACCAGGGTTAAGGGGTTGAACCATATGCTTGTTGTTGAACTTCCTTGAACATGTTGTTCCTTTGAAATTTTCGAGTTTGATGTCATGTCCTGAATCTGTGTGCTAAGTTGTTGTTTTTTTTAGTTTTTGATTCCAAAAATGAGTTCTTTTCATGTTAAAACCTAGAGTTAGCCTAAAATTTCATCCAAATAAGAGTTTTCTAGCAAAAGTTACGAATAAAACAAATTTAATGACCTTTAGTAAAATGAAAAATCTGTCATGAATTTGGGCTGAGAGTTACTATAGTATAGACTATTTTTATAAAAGTTTTGACCTCAAAAATGAATCGTTAGGTTTGAAAATGTAGGAGAGCATATAAGATTTGCAAAAATCTGACTCCTGGAGCACCTAGCACCTAGAGCAATATAAATAAGTTAAAAGTAAAACATTAAAAAATCGAGCGACAGAGTGATTTTAGACCGTAGATAACTTAACTTTGGAATCCATGTCTCCTTATAAATTTTCTTATAATTATTTATTTTCAGGAACTATTGATTTATTTTCTATTATATGGAGCAAATATCTAAAAGATATGATGACCGATGCATGTTCTGAGATTGTGATAATTCTTTGTTGATGAAATTATTAAAATGCGTGCCTGTCTATTATTATGATTATTGAATGATAAGACGGGAAGAGTGTGAACTTCAACAATTATATTTGTTGTGTGCGAATTTCTTTTATAATATATACTTGTTTTTATATTGTTATTTTTATTTGTATGTGCTATGATTTGGATCTGAGGATGTTTGACTCTGGATAAATTGTTTGTTATACTTGTTTAGATAACTCTATAATTACAACCGTTATATTGTTTAATTATTCATTATATTATAAATAACTTTATATTACAGTTTAAATTATTCATTATAAATATAAAATTACAATTATAATTTATATAACAATTTTTAATTATTATAAATGTAATTATACTATAATATATATTTAAATTTATTTATATTATAAATATAGATTTATTTTAACACAAATGTTGAAATTTAATATAAAAATAAAGATGAAAAATAATAGATTTAAAGAGATGAATGATTTAAAAAAATTAGAGCGATTTTAAATAATCTAAATATTTTTTAGATAGTTAAATTAAGTTTTAACTTAAAAAAATATATTATTTGAAAATAACAAAATAATTATAAATTAAATTTTCAATATATGACATTAAAATAGTATATTGTTTTGGTAATGATTAAAATAAGACATCTGACTAAAAAAAAGACAAATAATAATTCTAAATAAATATTTAAATTTCCTAAAAACACTTTCCTTCAAAATAAATAGCTCAATTCATTCAACGTAACTACCTAGGTATTCAAATTTATATGAAGAAGCATATATAAACATTAAAATTATTTTCAGGAAAAATAAAAATAAAAATATTTTATCAATTGTGAGTCTTTAAGATTTAAGAGACTTTAAAAACAAATAAAAGGTTAAAATATGTTTTATGTTTATAATAAATTAACAATTTGTTTCTTGATTTTTTTTATCATGAGTTTTTGATGAAATAATTATTTTGTGTTTTATTCTTGATATTATTTTAGTTTATGATAAATTTATAAATTTTATATTCATTTCATAATATTTTTTTTATTTATTATTAGTTTTTTTTTTCAAAAGGGACTAAAAATAAATGATTTTTTTTATTAAAAAAACAAGCATAAAATCATTAATCTCTGTAGGACTAAATAAATATGAAAGATCAAAACAAGAATAACGATTGAAGAATAACCGAAGAATAATAAAATTATTAGAAATAAACATAAATTTTGAATATTTATTAGAGATATAAAACATATTTTGTTTTTTAAAAGAAATCATAATGAAAACCAGAGTGAAGCAGTGAAGAGGGGAACAGTGATGGAGGGCGGGAACGGAAAGTGAGCGCGGAGGCGGTCACGGATTTCCTTCGAATCAATCGAAAGTTTCAACTTTTTCTGAAAGGGTTACTCCTTATTCTAGTAGTGGCAGCAGAACTTCTACCTCTGTTCTCAGTGACACGGAAGAAGAGGAAGTACAGCCATCTTCCAATTTTGTTGGAACATGTCCTTACATGTGCCCAGGTAAACATATTATAATAACAATATCTAATGTATGAATATGAAATCAATTTCATAATTTCATGTTAGCAGAGTTGCAATGTTGGATTTTGTATGATGGCATGTCTCTTTTGGTGAGATTGGTAAAGAATGAGAGAGTGGGGTTGCTACCAATAGGGGTTGGGTCTGGCAGAAGAGGTTAGTTCCCACGGCATGGCGAATCAAATTTTGACCCTAATGAGAGACATGTTCACATTTAGGGTCTGATTGTACCTCGATCAAGATTGTATCCGAAGTAAAATATCTGTGGGAAACTAAGATTGCTGTTAATTTAATAATTTTTTGGCAGTTATTGTTGATTGAATTACGAGGTCAATGAAAGAAATATCATTAAATGGTTTCCTTGTGGGTGCTAAAGCCTTTCTGATGTACATTGAGGATACTATTGAGGTTACTAGGTTAGTATATGAGATAACAATGTTTGTGCTGGTGAAGTTAAGGAGGCAGAAAGAAAATGATGCAAACTTCTAAGGAATCCCTCAAGAGTGCTGATGGGAAAAAGCTGTTTTATTTGAGGGTTATTGTTGTTTCATTGCTTTATACTTATATTGCATTGGTGAGGTGATGCAGCTTTAAGGACACTTATTCACAGTGTCACGGTAGTGACAGCTGATATATGACTGAAAATTGTACGTGAATGTGGCTCATGTAGTTGCAATTGCAGTTGTGCAAAGGAGAAGGAATACAAGGGAATGGCATTTTGTCTTGTATCACTTGAGAACTGAGCTCTAGCTCTGTTATAGAAATGGGAAACCTTTGTGAAGGTGAGACCCTTGGAGGAGATCTTTCTCTTGTTCTGTTCATTTTCATAAAAGAAATAAAATCATTCTATTCTTTTCTCTGTTTTCACTCTGGGTTCCTCGTAAAATATGGAATGTAAGTTTAGTGAAATGTGCATTAGTCCTGGCTTGGAAGGGAAAATTGAAGATCATTTTGGTGTTACTTGAGATTGAAAGATGCTGCTCAAGCTTAAAGGAAAATTTTATGTTGCAACCATATGGTCACAAATGCTTTATTTTGTTGATTTTTAACCGAGTATCACAGAGATGAAAATGCTTCAATTTGAATAATGACTGTATCAGAGGGAAAGTAAGTGTAGCATCTAGTCATCTATTGAGGAAAACATGGTAGAATAGCATCTTAGATTATTTGGTCATGTGAGAAGACCATTGAAAGCATTGGTAAGAAGAGTTAATTAGATGGAGGATAACCCAATAGTTAGAGGTAGTGAAAAACCAAGAAAAACTGTGAGAGAAACCATTAAAAAGGACTTGCATTTCAATGACTTGGCTTTTGACGAGACACAATGGTGCCATTTCTCATTTGATCTATGCGGCTAACTGCACTTAGTAGTTAGTATAGGAAAAGACTTTTGCTGACTATTTTAGCTTTGTTGATTCATGGTAACATAAACTTTTCTCTATAAATTATTAAGACACCACACGTTTCAATTAATTTTCTTTATTTATTATACATCTACCTGAAACTTCTATTTTCAAAGATTTTCACTTTATCCACAGAAAGAGAGTGGATCCAGCGTGAAAAACTGTGAGATTTGGCAGTTTTTGAGAGGCTACATGGAAATCCTGGAAAATCGTCCCCAGCTCTTGCTGTCAAGAAGGTATGGCCAAACTACTCTCCCATATTATCTGGTATTACCTTATTGAATGCGAATGTGTCTAGTTTAAGAAGGATGTATTCTCAAGCACCATGCTAAATTTACTTTTCATCTACTTTGGACAATCATCAGTGCATTTAAAGGTATTGTAAAACTTTTGTTGTGTGCATAGTTGTCAATAGCGGCGGAGCGGCACCCATCCGCGACGGACACATGTGTAGCAGCGCGGTTTCGGGTCGCGGCTGGAGCGGCCACTATAGCGGCGGAGCGGCGCGGGTTGCGGAGCGGTTTTTCGTGCCGCTACTTTGAAGCACTGGTGGTTCTGAGTGGGTTCAGTGGTTCTATTCTATGTTGCTTCTTCTGCTTTGTTCTTCCTAGAGAGAGAGAGAGAGAGAGAGAGAGGGAGGGAGGGCTCTGTGTTGCTTCTTCTGCTCTGTTCTGTGTTGCTAAGAAACCCTCGATCTCAGATCTCACTTGACGAAGTTGCACCCGCGCGCTCCACCAACTATTTATCTCCACTCTCCCAAAATTATCCTGCCTTAACAATTATCTAGCATCTACCATGTGTTGGCTTATGTAGAGGCAAACAATATTAATATATAATAATAATGTTAATAATTAAATAATATAGAAATAATATTAAATAAATATAATAATATCATAATTTTATAATATTAAAAACTTATATATATATATATATATTTATATTTTTGTTTTTGAACTCATATATATATTATTTATTATTTATATATTTATATTTTTGTTTTAAAGTTTAACATATCTAGTTAAATTGTAGCCGAACAATATTAATATATAATAATAATTTTAATAATTAAATAATATAGAAATGATATTAAATAAATATAATAATATCATAATTTTATAATATTAAAAATTTATATATATATTTATTTATATTTTTGTTTTTGAACATATATATATTATTAATTATTTATATATTTATATTTTTGTTTTAAAGTTTAACATATCTAGTTAAATTGTAGCCGAACAATATTAATATATAATAATAATGTTAATAATTAAATAATATAGAAATGATATTAAATAAATATAATAGTATCATAATTATATAATATTAAAAACTTATATATATATATATATTTATATTTTTGTTTTTGAACATATATATATATATATATATTATTAATTATTTAACATATATAAGAAAAACATTAGAATAGCAGTCATCCCGCTATCCGCTATGCCACTTTTAGGGTCGACCGCTACGCTGGTATTGACAACTATAGTTGTGCAAATAAATTGATTATAGCAATGTTATCATTTCTACTTGAATTTGATGTATCTCATACAAAATTATCTCCTGGGGTCATTACATGGTTCAAGTTTGATTAATTCAATTATCATAATTTAAAGAAGTTCATAAGTTGTATGCTGAAACTGCAGTGTATTTCTTTGTATGTTTAATTATATAATCTGTTAGATAGCACCAAATTAATGCCTTTCATTGTCCCGTATGTTCTTTATTAACTTGTAGCTTAATGCCTAATTAAGGATAGTAAGCTGCCTTGGGATATAAAGTCTGTGTTTTTATCATGATGCATTATAATGTAAATTTTATAAAGTATGTTACTTATTTTCTGTCCTTTTACTTCCTTAAGATGATATTTTCAGCATCCAGCATTGATGCATGGTTTCATGGCATATAAGTGGCTTTTGTTAGGGATCACCTCTGTTATTACTTATTAAATATCTTTTAGTTTCGGAGTTTTTCATCTTCCATTTTATTTTTCAGTTTTGCTGAACTATATGCACCAAATACGTTCAAGCATCAGATATGCGGCCTATTACTGTTTTGGAAGATACTTTAAATTACCTTTTGAGTTTGCTGGAATCTAAAGAGCATTCGTTTGAAGTAGTTCATGACTTTATCTTCGATAGGACGAGGTCCATACGCCAAGATATTACTATGCAAAATATTGTAAACAAGAAAACAATTTACATGTACAAGGGAATGGTATAGTTTTCTGTCTCAATTTTATTTGATTTTTTCATTTTATTCTTTTCTCTTAGAACTGCATTGTAGTAGATGATTTAAGTTGCATTTCTGATACTTGATTTGCAACTTCAGGTTTAGCTAAACTTTGAAGGTCCATTTATCCCATATGCAAAAGTTATGTTTAACACAGTAGACGATTATCTATAAAAAAAATAAGCGTCCAATGCATGTGCTTAACTCTAAAATTAAATACTAGTCCTAGACTCCAAACTTGCGGACTAATTGCATCTATTTCTCCATATGAACCTAACTGGGTTAGTGAATCAATTCAAATTGACAAAAAATTGTCTGGAAGAGTCTAAGTGGTTCAACACCCTCAAAAGACATTAACTTCCACAGTGGTTCCATGTGACATGAATGTCTTTTTTCTTTTATCCATTGTACACCACCAAAAAGGGACAAGGGTGCAGCACCGTGGAAGGAAACAAAGCACAAAAATCACTATGGGTTAAGGGACACATGCAAATATAAAGAGGCAGAGTATGGGGACCAGCTCTAAGCCTTTAATCTAGGTCTTTAAACAAAAAAAAGGATTGGAATTTAGTGCCCGACCGTGCCTCTAACAGGATTGATTCCTAAAGAGGATGATATCTGTGGGAAACCAAAAAAAGAAAGTGAAGCTGGATAGTATGATCATATAGTATTGTGTGCTTTCTGAAGCATGGAGTTACAGGCTATGGAATTCAAATAATGAGCTGAACAATATATTTAATCATGCAGGTCAAATTCCATCTTGTATAACATTACAGGCTTTGGTGTTCTCTGTCTGATCCAAACACTGCATCGTTGCATCATCTCAACATGGAACAGCTCACAAAGACATTGGCATCTTTGTTCAATCTGTATGAGGCAAATCGAAATTCAATTCATGTGCATGAGAGTGCAGCTGAATTCCATTCATTATATGTGCTGCTTCATCTTGGTTCATACAGCCAACCAATGGTTAATCTCTACATCATTGGTGTGATTAATTATGTTTCTGTTTTCATGTTAATTTTAGCCTTGTTGCAACTTAAGTTATTAAATGTAGCTATTTTTGATGCTCAGGGGGAGCCACTTTCTTTGTGGTTTAGACGTGTATCAACTCCAGTATTAAAGTCAAAAGAAATGTGTTTTGCTAGGAGAATCTTACGGTAACATTTCTTGTAATCTTTTACCATGAATCAATCATTCCAAAAGCTCAATTCAGACAAATGAATGATTTAATATTATATCTCTAACATGCCAACTTTCACTAGAACACTTTTGGCTTAAAAAATAGACAATGAACAGGCCCACCTATCATATGCTGAAATTCATTTTTTTTTAAATAATATAAAGAATTGGCTAGCAAGGATCAAATTCTTGACTATGTAGTCACAGAGTCTCTGATACTATATCATGAACCATCAGTCCCAAAAGCTTAAACTATTATCAATGGTTCTATAACATCATTAATATTCTTGATTTTTATAATTAAACAGTTTGATTTTATCTTGTCATTTTTTCATATTAAATGATAACTGTATGCATGTCAATTATTGATATTGTCTTTTCTCTTGACAGATCATTCTGACTTGGTAGTTATAAGGATTTCTTCTGTACTGCAGCAGCTCAGGCATCATATCTGCAGTTCTGCATTATGATGCCTTATATCAATGAAGTAATTGCTGTAATAGAGATTGTATTATTTTCCTATCATTCTATAACTTGTTTATTTGGGCTTTCATTTTGTGTCTAAGTTGATGGATGCCTACTTGTGTTGTGCTTCTTACTTTCTTCATATGTATTTTAACACAAATCATCTTTTGTCATTGTAATAACTATTTTAAGGATAACCTCAATAGGTTATGGCTAAAATATTAAAGATCTACAGAATAAATGAAATGCAAGGGAAGACATGGAACATTATATCAGGATCATCACTGTTTTACCAAAATTTTACTCTGGTTCATCTTATCTCCCATATTCCAAATAATTGAAATAAATATGCCAACAACATAACTCTTGCCAAAGCTAACATCTCAGACCAATCTTAGCATCTCAGCAATTCCAAACCACATTCGTGCACTCCACATGCATCAGCAATTAGTCTGTGTTGTAGGATTTTGTACATATGTACCCTCACATGGAAGTTCAGGATCAAGGGGTCAATGTTTGAGGGTCTTAATTACAGAAAGAACACTTTAGAAAATAAATACCTTCTCCTTGCACCACTTTCCCTGAAATTTCCACCTTGAATTTGTTATTTATAAATTATAATTTATAACTTATCTTACATTGTGAAGTGGACTGCATATATCTGTTGATGACATTTGGCTCTATAAGAAGCCAAATTTTCAATAAATTATTATATCCTTCATAGCATCTGTTTCTACATTTATTGATAAGTGTTTTTCTTGTTTTTATGCTGAAAGGTTCGTGTGCTGGCTTTATCTTGCATAAATTTTGGTGGATACAAACTTCATCCATATCCTCTGTTGGACCTTTCAAAATTCCTGTTCATAAAGGTATGGATTAGCAATTGTATTTAAAGTTATTTCCCACACTAAGTAAACATGTAGGTTCTGTATGGTATTTGTGTCATAAGGATCTCCCTTCTAATAGTTTTATCTTTTGGGATGAGCTTATTATAAGCTTAAGGCACCAGAATCGTCCAAAGTAAAAGTCACCCTATGTGGGCACCTAGAGTGTGACGTCACAAGTGCCCACTTTTGGGGGTGTTAGACTATTAGGACAGCAAGGTATAAGAATATTTTCTTGAAAGAATAAAGGGCAGTCAAAGTCGTTAGCAACAGTTATGGCTGTCACTGCCAGTCAGCAAAAGGATAGAATGGACTAGGGGGCATTCAGTAAATTGTATTGAATGGGAACTAAGTGCTAAGTTGCAAAAGGGGAAAACCCTTTCTGAAGGGAAAGCTCTTGGAGGAGGGTTTCTCTCCCTGGTTTGTTCAATTTCAGTCAATTAACAAAATCATTATTTTCTTTTCTCCATTTCCATGAGGGATTCCTAACACTTTGATCTGATTATGATAGTGGACCACTTATTGAGAAGGCCTATGTGGGAATGATAAGGCGCATGCAGGAAATCATTTTAAACGTAGGACTACTAATAAAGAAAGAGGGGGAATAGGGGAGTTAGTTATCAGTTGAGAAGTTGTTGAGGGGAGAGTCTTGGGACCTCTATGAATGACCCAAGGTGTTCAGTAAGAGAAATAAAGTCCCACACATTTTCTTGCACTTTCTTCCATTTTCTTTTGTATTTTCCTTTTGATTCTTGGAAATTGATGTCTTGGGACCTCCACGAATGACTGAAGGTGTACAGTTACTCTTGTATTGTTAAGATTACATAATATTCTCTTATTTGTAATCAATGTTGATCCTATTTATTCATTATTAATAAAGGCTGTGTGACCATACACACAACACAGTAAATTACTCTATTTCATGGTATCAAAGCTTAGGTTATTCTTCATAGATGAATAACGAAAGTCATTCTCCACCAGGGACCTACTGTCCCCAATGGACCTTTCTCTGCCTTCTAAGATTATGTTCCTTCTCTTCACAAACATGCATGTAGTACTGCACACCTTTGTTGCTGTTTGCAAGCCATCTCAGCATCCTTTCTCCAATGACCACCAGTGACCACCGTCACCTCTCCCCAGCGACCACCATGTCGGAAATCCCGTCATCCAAAGCTGCCACACGCGCCTCCATGCATGCCCTTCTTCTGGCCTGTGACAGCTTTCCGGTGCCGCTCACTCACCAGCAAACCTTTCCCGGGCCTTCCTTGCCTCTGATGACCATCACTAGCCCCTTGTTTGGCTCTTTTTTCATGGCTACCAAGATTCCTTCAGACTCCGTTTCTGCAACGACATTCACCGACGTCCCTCGCACAAATACATTTTGTGCCTAGCTTTCTTTGTGGGTGAACAGTACCCACGCCCACTGTTGGGCCTGTTTGGCAGCCACGGGGCCGCCCTCGATCTTGTCGATCTGCACCTGCGGCCTTTCCAATGACCGCCATGCTATCCACGTGCGTAGCCAACTCAAAACACCGCCACACGCAGCCCCATGCAGGGCTGTAGCGTGTGAAGTTTACACACTGATGCGTGATGCATCTCCGATGAGTGACTGGTCTTCTCTCGGACCGCCTTTAGTTTCTATCGGGTTGACCGCATTTGTAACAAACTTAATTCATATGACATATATGCTTGAGCTAGAGGGGGAGTGTTAAGATTACATAATATTCTCTTATTAATGATTAGATAGTAATTAGTGATTTAGTCATTATTACTCATTATTAGACTGATCTTATGTAATCAATGTTGATCCTATTTATTCATTATAAATAAAAGCTGTGTGATCATACACACACAACACAGAAAATTACTCTTTTTCATGTATCAACTGGTATTGAAGCTTTCCACCATGTCTTTCAGCTGCAAACAAGTGGCACACTTGGTGGCGTTATCACTGTAGTGTTCCCCCAGGACTAACCAAAGGGCTAATGCACAGTTAGGCTGCTTGGGTGCCTGGCAGTAGAGTGTGGTGGGATGTTAGGATCCAATTGTAAGGTATGGGACTTGAGTCATATATTGATATTGGAAGTATGGGATTCTAGTTTGGGGTTTTATAGGTCTTTAGGCTCTCCAATTACAACGGTTAGTTTGTGGTGTTGTTCTCCCGATGTTCTTATCAGACTAGATACATCCTGTGTCGGATGAAATGAAATCAGGAATTCAAACCTTGGAAATGTCAATGGAACTGTAGAAGGTACAAAATGCAGTTCTCAGCTCTTAGAGATTAGGAATAATCGTGGACAGAATTGTTGGCTTCAAACAGTTCCATGGGCATTGGATGCGAAAGCAGGGTGTCGAGTTGGAAGATGAGGATACCCATGACAATAAGGATGAGGTGCCTGATGGGGTTCTTCCTACCATGCACAAACATGTTGAGGAGCACCCAATGAGAAGTGGCAAGGACTGTGGTGGAGAGGATTCTATTCTTTTCCTAATGCAAAAAGGAAAAATCGTCAACTCCTTTTGTTAGAACAGCTTCCATTGAGTCTCTGCACCTATCCCTTTTTTATTATAACTTTATGAACTTTTCTTTGCTTTCGGAAAACAGGATTTGGCTCAGGATTGCCCTTTGTGAATTTCAGGGTTTCTCTGAATTTGAAAGTTCTCACTTGGTAAGTTTCCATACCAAGACTCAATCCAATTAAGTCCGTAGCATCTACCAATTTTGTCATATCCCCCTCTTTCATCTATACTCGATACCATTATTTGCTTGAATTAGAAATGATTCTATTATATATATTGTTCTTGAGTGAGAAAGATTGAATTGATCACATTCAAATGTAGTGACCTTTTGAGTTGGATAGGGCAGGCTGAAAATATTTAAGGTGCATCAGACAAAACTGGTAGAGAATGTAGAGCACGGGATTTTTTACAAAAATGGTAATTAAAAAAATGTATTTGCGAAACTGTAGTAGTATGAAAACTATTTATAGTGTAGAGGTTGTTTTTGCCACGTTGGATTCAAGAGATGCCATCCTTAGTGGCAACTTCCCTTTTATCTTTGTCTTTTTGCGGGAAGCGCCATCCTGGGTGTAGCAACCTGTGTAAATCGTGAGACGTGTGGAAGTAGTGAAGGAGGCGCCATCCTGAGTGGAGTCTCTTGTATTGTCTCAAAGTCCGCGAACAATGGAGGAAAGTGAAGGAGGCGCCATCCTGCATGGAGTAACGGGAGGCATCATCCTGGATGGGATCTCCAATAGAAGGTCACGAAAACATGCACGATTTTGTAAAAAATAAAATCAACAAAAAAAATGTAAAAAATTAAATTGCAGCTCCGATCCCATGTTGCACTATAATAGAACATGATATATATACAACTTTCATTAAGTAATCCTTATTATTTGGGGTCGTGGTTGAAGATAGATATTTTACTAGATATACAACTTGATTTTCTATAATAAACTATTTAAAGTATAATTTTACTAAAAAAAATACAAAGAACACTTTTTAACAAATTCTTTTGAACACGTTAACTACTAGATGAAATTTATACATTATAATATCAAAATAAATTTACTCTAACGAGTGTCTTGTAACTGCAAGCAAGCACACTTTACCATATGTAATTTACAATACAGGAGACTCCATGCAGGATGGCACATCCTTCACACACTTCCACTGTTTGCCGACTTCGAGACAATACAAGAGACTCCATCCAAGATGAAGCCTCCTGTTATTCCATGTAGGACGGCGCCTGCTTCACTGTTTTCACGCATGCCATGATTTACACAGCTTGCTACACCCAGGACGGTGCTTCCCGGAAAAAGACAAAAATAAAAGGGAAGTTGTCACTTAGGATGGAGTCTCTTGTGATTACCGATTAATTTCAACTAATAGCTGAGTGTATTCAAAAGAGTTTGTTGTTAGCATTTCTTCGCACATTATTCAATTCCATGAGAAAAAACCAAGAGAAATGTTAGGACTACATTTTTTGACACACTCTTTTGAGTACTCTCTCTTTAATGGGTTGAAATTTATTCAAAATTATCAAACTTTGCAGGTCCCACATTATATTGAATGATTCTCTTGTTTTTGTAATTTCTAATAAATTTTGATCAATTAAAAAGGATGTATTTGAAAGAGTTTATTAAAGAGTGTGTTTCAAAATCAGGCAAAAATACTAAATTGGGTCCTTTTTACAATTTTTTTACCAAAATGCGGTTGTTTTTTAGTTATTTACCCTATGGGTCCCTTTTTTACTACAACGCGCTTACCTGAGGAGCACGTTCCACGAGAAGCTGACACGTGGCATGCCCTGGATGGGACTGACTGTGCGTGTGCGTGCGTGTGTGTGTGCGCGCGCACGCGTGTGTGTGTGCGAGGGTGTGGGTGCGGGTGTGCGTGTGTGTGTTCAACATTATATATTAACTAAATAATTTTGAAGAAATTTTTATTTCAATTCACTGTCATTATAATTCATTTATTTTAATTTTCTGCCAATCTATCTCTTATAACAAAATGATTTTGTAGGTTTTATTTTATTATTTTAGAAGTTTCTCTCATAATTTGTCTCTAATTTACCAAAACATCAGGAAGAAGATTAAGAAAGAAAAAAAAAACAGAAACAATATCAAATTTATTTTTATTTGACATTTTATTTATTTTATTTTATTAGTTGTAAAATTTTTATTAGTTGTGTATAAAAATAACGTGTTAATTTTGTGTTTATCTAAGTGTTTAATTGAATACCAATACTTCAAAATATTAATCATAAATTTTTGATTAAGAGATATTTGAGTTAAAAAGATGAATAAGTAGCTAGCAAAAATATAATTAGTAAAATGTATTTAAATATATCGTAATTTTTTATTTATTATTATGATATGTGTGATTATTAATTTTTTTTTCTTTTTATACAGGAGTTTTAATATGGCAAGTTCGTCATCTTCTAATCATTATGATGTGACACCTGGATCATTAGAGGATGATTTATTGTGGATGCAAAAAAGTCATATATCACAACATATTTGGAATGGTGCTAATAAAAGGAGGTTAAAAATCCGACGAGCTACACCACTGTACAATCATAGAGAAGCACCGTCCGACGAAATTATTCATCTATTATAAGTTTCGGGTTTGTACCCGATAATGAAATTGACGCACTTGAAAGTAAATGGAGCATTAGTTAATGCTTTTATTGAAAGGTGAAGGCCAGAAACACATGCATTTCATTTGAAGTGTGGGGAGACAACTATTATTACACTTCAAGTGCTACTTGGTATTTCTGGATGGAAGACCTTAATTGACAATACAAATATTGACTGGTTTGAGTTGTGTGATGAATTATTGGGTGTCATGCCTAACGATGATGCAATTGATGGGAACTCACTTTTATTGGGTTGGTTGACTTCTCAATTTGCAAATATTCATGATTTTACAGGCAACCAACAAGGGCTTGAAAGATTTGCTCGTGCTTGGATCTTAAGATTCATAGGAGGGGTGATGTTTGTTGACAAAAGCAGCAAAAGGGTGTCAATGAGATATTTGCAATTTTTGAGAGACCTTAGAGAGTGCAGCACTTATGCATGGGGAGTTGCTCTTTTGGGTAACCTTTATAGAGAGATGTGCATCGCAACAGACTATAATGTTAAATCAATAGGCGGCTTCACTCTCTTAATTCACTTATGGGCATGGGAACGATACCCAACGTTAGCCCCGTCGTTTATTCCTCCACAACAACAAAACGCACCACTTGCATACATGTATACTTTCCTTTACTATTTTGAATTGATTATTAATAAATATGCTTGGTTGATGTTAATCATTATTCTATATAACATTTTATTTTGTTATTTAATTTTTTGTGAAGATGGTTGGGGTGAATTTCATCACATAGGCAATGTCAATTTACATGATTTTCGTTGTAAATTAGATGTCATGAAACGCGACAAGGTAACAATTTTGACGTTTGTTTATTAAATGATGTAATTCTTAATTAATTTATTAAATTTAACTTTTATATGCAGTTTGTCTGGGTCCCTTAGTCTGGACATGTGGAAATGAATTTGAGCCAAGTTTGTTTTATGGGGTCTGTATTATGGACATGTATCGTACCACTTATTTATTTTCAAAAAGTGGAATGGCACCAGCTGGATAGAGTCATGAGACAATTTAGAATGCAACAACTTATTCTGGGCCCAGTAATGCAACCCAACAACATACATGACTTGACATTAAAGGGAAAGGAAGGAAGAAATTAGATGTGACTAATGCAACCTGCGCTTAATGAATGGAATAGTCGCTATGAAAGGAAAGTAGAGCAAACACCACCACAAATAGGGACCCTTAGTCTGAACTTGAATATATGAGGTGGTGCATGCGTAAATTATGTCGACCCAAAACATGCAAGAAGAGGACTATTGGTATACATTGTTCATTATAATTTAGAAAAGAATGTTGTGCTTATTGAAGATTATTTTAATTACTATTCTATTATTTTCTATGCAGGGTGAAATCGCCGAAACACTACATTTTATGGTGTCGCTTGTTGGGAGAAGGGTTTGTACTTTTGACGATTTACTGTCATGTAGTGAGAAGATCACTCTTTTTTCTGACGAAGAGGATAAGATACTTGAGGCACACGAAGATGTTCCCCCTTCTCAGCCACAATTTGAACATCAACAGTTTAATATACTACAGTGAAGTGTGGAGACTCGAGGCTTAGCGCGACGTCGGGAAACTGTTGATGCAACAACGTACAGTTTGTCTCCGATGCTAGAACGACAACATGGAATGTATTACACACCGTCGGCATTCACCCAAGAACCATCACAGATGTCGCCGATGTATTCATACCCACATGATTTTCAACCAGGGTATAGTTTGGCAGACATATTTGGGTCCACTCCTCCTTCAACGGGAACTTCTTCATTTACCCAAAGTGGTGAACTATCAACCCCAAATGCCCCACTTGGTGGTCCGTGGAATGTACCTGGAGATATACCCGACATGGATGACTTATTAGGTGTCGATTTACGTCATGATTTCTCTACCGAGGCTGACCAAGTGGATGAAAGGGTGAATCGTAGAAGAAGAAATCCTGATAGGGCAGCTAGAAATTGGGATCAGCCATGTGGGACTTCGTTGCGGCATCACAGACATAGTGATGATTGATTAATAATGGGTTTACATTTTTTCCGCATGTTTTAACATTTTCATGTACTTTGTATTGTTTTTTTCCATGTTTTAACATTGTCATGTACTTTGTATGGTTTTTTTCCATGTTAATTTTATATTATTGTCACTTTAACGTTTCAATCTTATTGTGCAATGCTTTTAAAATAAATAAAAATAAATAACGATAATGTGAATGACACATAATTATAACCAAATATTAAATTATTAACTTACAAAAAAGTTGGTGGCCTATAATGCAAACATAAAACAAAAGTGATCTTTAATGTAATTTAATGGCCAAATCTGTGACACCCTCTACCCCTCTCATATATACTAACAAAGGAATAAAAATTCAAATATTAATTAAAAGTATTTTTTTTAAAACATTTTTAAATACAAGTCTTTCAAAGGGATAAAAGGTTCACAATCCTTTTCTTCTACATCATATTCAAACTTGTCCGAATAAATAATAAAGTCATCGGCTCGAACAAGGCCGTCTGAGACTTCATACAATTAATATAAAACCCTATACCCCAATGTCACATCCTATCAGAGCGTTGTGTCTCGACGTCCTTCAGCACAATATTCCTTAAAGCAGTTCACCTAGTCATCTGCTCCCCCGAACACAGAGTTCAAGATCATCACAGGATCCAAACACAAACAATAAATCGGGAGTGAGTTATCACATTCCTAACTAATAGAGAAACAAGACAACTAGATATACATATCATATAAACCAAATAAAACTTACTTACACGTAATTCACGTAATTCCACCACTTTGTCATTCAAAATTCACTTTTCATCAATCAATCACACTTTTCAATCATCAATCACATTACACAGGAATCACACGCTCTGATCAAGACATAATAACACCTCAATTTCATAATAAACAATTAGCAAGCGCATGAGACAGTTATGCTAAGACTCAAGCCTATATGTAATGTGGTACCATGTCAGTGAAAAACCACCCTAGGGCGCTTAGGAGTACATAACAAGACACACCACACAATGAGTTTGTCAGGTCACTCTCACTAAGTAAGATCATAGGGAGACCAGTCAGGGTCACGATGTTTTGCGAGAATGCTCCAACCATATGGGATCAGCATAGGCTTAAAGGAGCACTCAAACCCGGTGACCCCCAAGGCCTACACTCCGAAGAGTCCGTCAGGGCCTCTCCCTCCTGATTCGGGTCCAACCCCTAAAATCATTTTAGCACACAGACACTGCTAGTGAATTATACAATACCCACGACCTCACACTCGTGTCTTAAACACGTACAACATATTGCGCTACAATTTAACACTGGTTCCTAAACAAGAACCTACACTTTCTCTTTAACACTGGTTCCTAAATAGGAAACCTACATTTTCTCTTTAACACTGCGCATTTACACTTTTCTCAATATAACACTGGTCGGGTTATTGTACAATTCACAGCTTACAACACAAATAATGTCATATCAAGAATTAATCACACATTTATTCACAACCAAAACTCATTCACAATTTCACATCTCATAATGTCACAATTCACCATCACATGTTTTCACGTATCTCACAATTCAACACCTGTTCTACTTTACACTTTTACTCAATCTCAATAACAATATTATAATCTCAAGGCAACATATTATTCCACAATTCATCACATATTTCATTTATAAGCACTGCTCATGAACTATACAATACCACGACCTCACACTCATGTTTCAAACATGTTTAACACAATTGCGCTACAATTTAACACTGGTTCCTAACTAGGAACCTACACTTTCTCTTTAACACTGCGCATAAACACTAGTTGGGTTATTGTATAATTCATAGCTCACGATATAATTAATGTAACATCAAGTGTTAAACACATTCACTTATTTACAATCAAATATCATGTCCAAACTTTAACATCTCATAACATCACATCAACCATCTCATAACATTCCTAATGATATTCATAAGGTACAACATACACATGTTCATCAAATTTAACCATAATATTCTCAGACTCCAACACTTAATAATTTTTGGAATCATACTATAACACTCTACAATATTATTTACATAAATTATTAATATAAATAACAACCTCTATATATATATAAGCTAGCATACATCATATTGAATCACAAATTACAAAGTAAGCTTTCAATGCACAAATTCTAAATAATTACATGAACACTTTGGTCAATTTCAATTATGATATTAACTTTTTAAATTATATATAAAAACCTAAACAATAAGAAAAAGAGAAAATACAAAATCAATATCTCTCTTTAAATTTCTCCTTTATTTCATCAATTCATATTAATTAGAAAAAGTACTCGATTTATAGGGTTCACGCTCAACACAATAGCATATCAATTCCACAAGAATTGGTCTGTCAAACATATATAATTCACTGTAATAATTATAAGGATAAAATGAAAATTGCAAAAACAACCCAAAACTTATTCCAATTGATATCTCTAAGGATCCCTACACATGTTCTCACTAATTCCCAATTGTGAATAACTCATCTCTTACCTCTAAGCGAGCTCACGTGTCTTCAGCCAGCGATAGCATCATCTCTAACGGTTCCCTAAGATTCCTCAAGTTTTCCTCCGACTGCTCCTATAGAATTCTCGAACGTCAGAGAGACGAAGAAGAAATTGAAGCCTCCACTTGTACTGTCTTCATGCGATTCCTTTTTCTCCCACCACGAATATTATCTCGCAAATCCCAACGGTGAGAGTGTGCGAAATGGAATTTCGAGCAACATATCCAAATTTCATGAAAATCCAACGGTTAACGAAACCGGGATCGTAGTTTTACCGAGACAGTTTTGGGTTTATGCGGGAAAATAAAAAGCTACAATGCGAAGGGATTTCCTCTAAGCTCAGACATGATTTTGAAATTCCCAACGGTTAGAGTGCTCAAAATTGGATTGCGAACGTGGTGCTCAAATTTCACGACGATCCAACGGTGAATGAGTCCGAGATCATCATTTTTCTGAGACAGGTTTTGTGGGCTGTGGGAAAAAGAAAGGGTTTTGAGAGGAAAATGGGAAAAATGAAAATGAGAGGCAGAGGAGGCTGAGGAGTCCGTCTGAAAAACCTACCATGTTGCTATTTATAGCTAGGGGCATTTAAGACCTATTATTTACTCTATTTATTTATTTTTATTATTTTTACTAAAAAATTCTTAAATTTATTTATGAAAAAAAATGGGATGTTACAAAATCAAAAAGCATTTTAAAACATTTTAGGATTTCAAAATGTATTTTAAGTGAAAATGTACTAATATATACTTCAAAAAGAGAGAAACAATAAAAGAGAAAAAATAACAAATAATACTAATAATAAAAAAGAAAAAAATTAAAATTTTTTATTAAATATACAATTTAGAGTCTATAAAAAATTGAACCCAAAGTACAAATGTTAAACAAATAATGTATTTTTAGTTCTTTCATACAAATTGAAAAAACATTTTAAAATTTAGAGTCTATAAAAACATAAAACATTTTTTTTATAAAGAGGCTGGGGTGTGGGGGGGGGGGGGGGAGCTGGGGAGGCCTGGAGGCGCCTGGGCCCTGGGCGCGACCCAAGGAGCCTCGGGCAGTAGCGCGTCGACTCGCGCCTGCTAGCTGGGCGTGACCCAGCGCACCAGCGTGCAGGGCGCGACATGTGGCACCAACCGTGGGCGTGTCCATTCGTGACCCTGCCACGTGTCGCCAATCCGCGGAAGCGCCTGATGCGATACCGCTACCTGAAAAAAAAAATAGATCCCCAAGGTAAATAAGTTCAAAACAGACCCATTTTGGTAAAAAATTTCTAAAAAGGACCCCTTTTGGTATTTTTGCCTCAAAATCAAGGGAGTAACTATCTGGTTGTGTTGTCCACTCATACTGATGTAGTACTTATGTTTGGATTCTCTCCGTACTACATTTGCTATTCTGTCTTTTCGCCATTCCGTTCATGTTTTGCTGCCTTTGAGGAGTAGATGATGAGAACTATGCATGTCAACGACACGCTTCAGATCGAGTGGGTAGATGTCACCAAACTTTAGGCAGCCGTTAGAACGCGTGGAGGACTCCTTACAACACCTCACGCAAAGGGATCTGTTGCTTCATCTGTACGTACGTGGTTTGAGTCCCGGTCCAATGTTCATATACTCTCTCGAGTTTTGAACTGGACTACTCCAAACATTTTCACATACTTCATGGTTTTGGGATTGTTTAGTTATTTTCTGGGGTTGTTTAACGTTATATGAGTGTTCTCTGCTTAGATATAGTCATGGTTTTAAATTGCAGTTAGGGTTTAACGTGATCCTTGTCATTATGGGAAATTATGGAAAAATGCCATTGATATATATAGTTGTAATTGGGATTGCTGTGTCAGAAAATCCTTTATCTTTGTAGATCACAATTTAAAAGCATGTATATTGGTCATGTATTTTGCTTATAAGCCAATGGCCACATGTTTCATTTCATTTTGTTCTGCATTCGGTTCCTTTTGGTGACAGTTACATGACGTCTATGGGCACATGACTGTTCATCCTTTATGCATGGTTATGATCATCCAAGTATTTATTTTATTCTGATGTTTTTATTTGACAACTGTTTGTTTTGTTGCTATTGTTCTCTTACGCACATTGACCTTATCTATTAAAAAAATACCCTACTTTTTACTCATTGTAAAAATATATATTAATTTATGTACATTCTTTTATTTTACAATTAGAGATAGTTTAATCAATATAATGTCTAAAGAAATTACAGCTAATGTGACTATCATCATCACTTAACATTGGCATTTAACCATAGGAAGAAAAAAAAATCAGAGAATAACTTATCATAAACATTTTAAGAGATTAAGAGTAAAAGCCATGAGAAAAAAGAACCAGAAAAATATTTTACCCGTTACCACGAGCAATTTTGTCTAGGACCTTTTTTTCATAGTTGTGAATGGCCATGTTAAATGGGATGAAGATATATATATATATATATATATATATATATATATATATATATATATATATATATATATAATCAAAGATTTTTTGAAATACCAAAGATTTTTGGTATTTCTTCCCCTATGTCTTGTCCTACACATAGTAACATATCCTTATGGAAATATTTATATGGAATTACCTCCAACAACACAGTACCAACTTAGGGAACTTAGTGATAAGGCAAAACAAAAAATTAGGGAACTTAGGAAGCACAAATCCCTTACAGAAGAGATAGGTGATAACAAAAGTGAATTATTAAGTAAGATTGATAGTTTACTTAAAGTCATTCCTGAAACACCTCAACCTTCGGAAGAATTGTCCAAAATGAGAACTAGAAATACCTCCAAACTAATCAATGTCATTAATGATGATAATGACCAAAACTCAGAACGAACAACTAAAGAGGGTTCAATATCTGAAAAAGATATTAATCCAATAAACACCAAACATTGGAAAACATCTTCCAAATTTTATTACCAAAGACCAACCGCCCCTGATCTTTTACTGGAAGAAAGAGGCAAAAGTAATTTTAAAAGCTTTAGTGCAAACAACATCTATGAGTGGAATATAGATGCCCAAACAAAATACAGTATCATGAATACACTCCAACACATGACCATGGTAGTCACGACATACCAGACATCCTATGACTGTTCGGAAAAAACAATTACAGATATCTTGGTTGCAGGATTTTCTGGCCAATTAAAAGGATGGTGGGATAATTATCTCACTAATGAAGAAAAATAAAAAATATATAGTGTTGTTAAAACGGATCTCAATGGAAAAGTCTTTACAAATGACGATAATGGAGAGATCTCTGACGCTATTAACACCTTTATTTTTACAATAGTCCAACACTTCATTGGCGACCCGTCACTTTGGAAAGATAGGTCGGCAGAATTATTATTCAATCTTAAGTGTAGAACTTTAGCGGACTTTAGGTGGTATAGAGACACCTTCCTGACTAGAGTTTACATGAGAGAAGATAGTGAACAACCTTTCTGGAAAGAAAAATTTCTAGTCAGTCTTCCTAGATCATTAGGAGATAAGGTTAGAGACAAAATCCGTAGTCAATCTGCCAACGGTGACATTCCATATGAGAGTTTAAGTTACAGTCAATTAATCTCTTATGTCTAGAAAGTAGCCTAAAAAATTTGTCAAGATGACAAAATCCAAAGACAATTAGTCAAGGAGAAGGCCCAGACTAAAAGAGATTTAGGGTCTTTATTTGAGCAATTTGGATTACCAGCTTGTCCAAAACAAAAGAAAAAACATACCCCTAAAAAAGGATATCATGAAAACAAAACCTTCAACAAAAAGAGATTTCCAAAAAGGAGATACTCACACAAACCCTCGGCCATCAAAGATGCTAGTACTCCAAAACCTAGTATGAAAACCAAAATTGTATGTTATAACTGTGGAAAACAAAGTCACATTAGCAAATATTGTAGATTGAAAAAGAAATTAAGAAATCTTAATCTTAGACCCATCCATAGAAGAACAGATTAATAATCTGCTCATTGAAACCTCAGAGGAAGAAACCGAAGATGTATCCTCTGAAGAAAATCTTAACCTAATTCAACAAGATGATCAACCATGGTCTACGAATGATGAAGATGAAGATATCCAAGAAATCAACACTCAAACAAGAGACCAAGATCTTTTGTTTGAGGCAATCAATTCCATACCAAACCTTCAGGAAAAGAAGGTTTTCCTGAATAAACTGAAAAAGTCTTTGGAAACCAAACCTAAACCAAAAGATTTCATTACCAATAAAAAATTTGATGTTAGCAATATTCTCAAAAGACTGGAAAACACTTCTGTCAAACCTACCACAATCCAAGATCTCCAAATAGAAATCAACAACCTAAAACAAGAGGTTAAAGAACTTAGGCAACAACAAGAAATTCATCAAATCATCCTATCTCATTTCGAAGAACACTGATTCAGAAAGTGAAGAAAATGAGATAAAAAATGAGGATCAAGAAGTTGAAATGTTCATGGGATTAATCAACAACATTAAAATCCAAAAATTTTATATTAATATTAGAATTATTATAAATGATTTTGTTTTAGATACAATGGTCCTATTTGACACCGAGGCCGATTCAAATTGTATTTTGGAAGGATTAGTTCCTACAAAATTCTTTGAGAAAACCTAAAAAAAAACTAAGTACGGAAAATGGTTCAAAATTAAAAATTAATTACAAGTAATCAAACACAATTATAGAAAATCAGGGTCTTAGGATTGAAACAATTTTTCTTCTGGTAAAAAACCTTAAGAATGAAGCTATCCTAGGAACACCCTTCATCAGATCTTTATCCCCTATTTAGATATCTAAGGAAGGAATAACCACAACCTATAATATCCCAAATTGGTTTCTCCAGTGGTGGGACTTTTTTGGTCCAATACCCAAAATTTTTCCGGAGCAAGTTCAACAAGGATTTGTTCAATTCACCAAAATGTTTAATTCTCAGGAATCACGAATTCCAACAGACTTAAAATATTTTTCTAGTTTTGCTTTGTCCTGGATTTTCTCTTGGCAATACAAGCATAGTAAGACTAAGAGCAACAAACAATTCTCATCACTTCAGCGACATGTTTTTGTCAAGTGGTGGAATCAATTTGACACATCCAAAGTTGAACCAGACCAAGTAAAACTTTGGTTTAAATCCCATCCAGAGTTATTGAAAGCAGCTAATCCCGAGACTTCGTTGTTTCTCAACCAGAAGTCCCAATTAGCCGCCTTCCTGGCCGGCTCCAGCTCCAAAGAGCATCTGACCAAAAACTTTGAAATAAGTTTTACAATTGCTTCAGTAGGATGACGAAGAGGGTTCTTCCTCAAAGAAAAAAGACACCAACTCTTCAGATAATGATGATGTATTCTACCAAAATGAGGACAACTGTTTTGGTATCTCATTAAATGATTATTAATTCAAAAATACCATTTATGTAGTAATAGTTCCCGGTCATGTAACCTATACTATAGCTACTGTTCAATTTTATGTCTATAAAAGGAGTCCTCAATTCCATTAGGAGGCACCCTTTCAGATAGACAGTTTTTAGTCACAGATAGAGAGAGAAGCTCTGAAAACTCTTTGTAATCTTTTCTTTCATTAATAAATTTTCAAGTTCTTTCTTTCATCTCTCCCCTCCCTCTTGACTGATCCTGTGCAGCTCTTCCGCCGCTTCAGTTTCTTTTCTTCTTTCCATTAACAGACCCAATACGGCTCTGCCACCGTCTCTATTTTCTTTTTAATGTGTTGGACTGTGACCAAAATCCATATGGAAGTTTATTCTGTTATTTTTGTTTTGTCCTCTGCCTATATAAGGCAAGGATGCCTTGTATAAGAAAAAGGGGCTTCCACTTGTGTATTGCATCAGTAATAAAAAGCTTTCTGTTTTCCCTCCCGTGGATGTAGCCTTAAGGAAATTTGAACCACGTAAATCTGTGTGTTCTTTCTCTTCTCTCTCTCCCTTTCATTTTGCTGCAACACCTGTGTACATGACATTTCTGTTCTGCTGCATCTCCTGCTGCAGTTCTTGTTTGTTCTTCATCACTTCCATAACAAACTGGTATCAAGAGCTTAAGTTGTGATCAAGGGAATTCAAGATTCTCGTTTGAATACAAAGATCAAGTTGTGGGATTCTTGTTTCTGGTTCTTTCGCTGCATCACTATGATTAAGAACACTCAAGAAACCATATCAAACACAATCAGGATGGAGAAATTCAATGGAAAGAACAGCTTCAATCTGTGGCGCATCAAGATGCGTGCTTTGTTGAAGGAACAATGTGTTTAGGCTCCTGTTGCTTTTGCATCTGTGAAGAAAGAAGTGGCTTCTGAATCGAAAGAAAATGCCTTTGTTTCAAAGACTGAAGAACTTGTAGAACAAGAAGAAAAGGCTCACTCACTAATCTTGCTTTCCTTGTCTGATGAAGTTTTATATGAAGTTGCAAATGAAGAAACTGCAAGTGGCTTATGGCTCAAGTTGGAAAAGTTGTATATGACTAAGTCAATCTGCAACAAGCTCTTCTTGAAGAGGCGTCTATTTGGTTTACACATGAAAGAAGGTACATCTCTTAAGGATCATCTTGATGAATTAAATTCTATTTTGATGGAATTAAGAGATATAGATGTTAAGATAGAGGATGAAGATGCTGCCATGATTTTGTTAGCCTCTCTACCACCATTATATAAGAGCTTTGTCAATTCTCTTAGTTTTGGTAAGGAATGTGTCACCATGGAGGAGGTGATATCCAGCTTATACTCAAGGGAACTTTGATCTAAAGCACCCGGAAATTCTAAAGAATCAAATGGATCTGGTCTGGTGGTCTCTAACTCCATCAAGAACATCAAGAAAAAGGTGTTCAAAGGAAAGAAGAAAACTCATGTCAATCCAAAGGACATCTGTAATTACTGCAAGGAGCCAGGTCACTGGAAGAAAGATTGTCCTAAGAAAAAGGGCAAACCATCTGCTGCTGTTGCCAAGGAAGGTTCCACATCTGAAAATGAGCTTGTTCTCTCAGTTGCTGATCATCACCAACATTCTGAAAATCAGTGGATATTAGACTCTGACTGTTCCTTTCATATGTGTCCAAACAAAACCTGGTTTGACACCTATGAAGAGAAATTGGGTGGAAATGTCTTCATGGGAAATGATGTCTCATGCAAGACAGTTGGAATTGGCACAATAAAAATCAAGATGCATGATGGAATTATCCGAACACTCACTGAAGTTAGGCATGTTCTAGAGCTGAAGAAGAATCTAATCTCCATAGGTATTATGGATGGAAAGGGATTTAAATGCAGCACCGAAAATGGGGTCATGAAAATTCAGAAAGGCCCTATAATGGTGATGAAGGGTATAAAGAGGGGTAATCTCTATATACTTCAAGGTCATATGAGTGAAAAAGGTATGATGATACTTCAAAAACAGTAGCTGTTGGGAAATCAGAAACTGGATGAACTGAAATTCTGTGAGCACTGTGTTTTCGACAAACAACATAAGATTAAATTTCCTAAAGCAATTCACACCACCAAAGGAACTCTTGATTACATTCATGCTGACTGCTAGGGGCTTGCAAGAGTACCTTCACTAGGTGGTGGAAGGTATTTTCTGTCCATAATTGATGACTACTTAAGGAAGACATGGATCTACATCATGAGTCAGAAGAGTCAAGCTTTCAAATGCTTCAAAGAATGGAAAACACTGATTGAAAAACAAACTGAAAGGAAAGTTAAAAGACTCAGAACTGATAATGGCTTGGAGTTTTGCTCAACAGAATTTAACAAATTCTTCAGAGATGAAGGGATTGCTAGACAACTTACTGTTAGGAACACTCCTCAGCAAAATGGAGTTGCTGAACGAATGAACAGAACACTTATGGAAAGAACAAGATGCCTATTGTCTAATGTTGGCCTCAACAGAAGTTTTTGGGGAGAAGCTATCAATACAGCTTGTTTTCTGATCAATAGAACACCCTCTACTGCTATAGGACTTAAGACTCCTATTGAAATCTGGAATGACAAAACAGCAAACTACTCAAATCTAAGAGTATTTGGCTGCAATGCCTATTATCATGTCAATGAAGGAAAGCTGGTACCTAGATCAAGAAAGGGTCTGTTAATGGGTTATGGTGATGGGGTGAAAGGTTACAGGATATGGTCACCCTCTAAAAGGAAAGTTCTTCTCAGCAGAGATGTAATTTTTGATGAATCACATCTGCTCCATCCAAAAATTAAGGTTCCAATTGCTGGAACACAAAGCTGCCACTATCCTCAAGAAAAAGATGTAGAATCTACAGCCAAAGACTCAGAAAAAGGGTTCATACAGATACATCTCCTGTTATTCAAGAAGGTGGGCAATCAGAAGATTCCAGTGCAAATGAGGCTTATCAGAATGATGAACCCGAGCTTGCACAGTTTAATCCTAGAATCAGTTAGAGACCTAAGAGGGTCAGTAAGCCTCCTGAGAGATATGGTTTTGAAGACATGGCTGCCTATGCATTACATGCAGCTGAAGAAATAGATTCAAATGAACCTGCCACCTACAAAGAAGCTATCAATCATCCTGAAGCTGAAAATTGGTTGTTAGCTATGAAAGAGGAAATGGAATCTTTATATAAGAATCAGACCTGGAAACTTTTTGAACTACCTAAAGGAAGACATGTGGTAGGTTGCAAGTGGATATTCAAGAGGAAACCTGGTCTTTCAGAAAAGGAAGGGATAAGATACAAGACTAGGTTAGTTGCCAAGGGATTTAGCCAAAAAGAAGGAATAGATTTCAATGAAATCTTTTCACCTGTGGTCAGACATACATCCATTAGGGTTTTACTTGCTATAGTGGCAAACCAAGATCTGGAACTTGAACAACTTGATGTCAAGACTGCTTTTCTCCATGGAAGATTGGAAGAAAATATTCTAATGAAACAACCTGAAGGGTTTGAAGTTTAAGGAAAAGAAAGGTATGTTTGTCAACTGCAGAGGTCCTTGTATGGATTGAAACAATCTCCAAGGCAATAATACATGAGGTTTGACAGCTTTATCACCAGCCAAGGATTCAAGAGAAGTCTCTATGACTGCTGTGTTGATCACAACAAGGTGGAGGATGGATCAATGATCTATCTTCTACTCTATGTAGATGACATGCTTATTGCAGCAAAAAGCATGTGTGATATACAAAATCTGAAGATCCTCCTGAATGGTGAATTTGATATGAAAGATCTAGAGGCTGCAAAGAAAATCTTAGGAATGAAGATATATAAGGACAAAACTTAGAAAAGGCTATTTTTGTCTCAAAAGGATTACATTCAAAAGATACTTGTGAGGTTTAGAATGGTTGATTCTAAACCTATCAGCACTCCCCTTTCAGAAAAAGAGAAGTTGTCTGTTGTGATAAAGGTTCAAACTTAGGCTGATCAGGACTATATGTCAAAGGTTCCATACTCAAGTGCTGTTGGCAGTCTCATGTATGCCATGGTCTGCACCAGACCTGACCTTGCTTATGCTATTAGCATGGTTAGTAGGTTCTTAAACCAACCTCAGAAGGAACATTGGAAGGCTGTGAAGAGAATTTTCAAATATCTTAAAGGGACTGCAGATGTAGGTTTGATCTATGGATCTCACTCAGATTGCTGCCTCACTAGCTATTTTGGTGCAGATTTTGTTGTTGATCTAGTCAAGAGAAGGTCTCTAACAGGGTATGCTTACACCCTTGGTGGCTTCTTGGTGAGTTGGAAGGAAACACTTCAACTTTCTGTTGCCCTCTCAACTACTGAGGCTGAATATATGGCTCTTACTGAAGCTGCAAAGGAAGGAATTTGGCTGAGATGTCTGATAAATGATCTCAGAATTAATCAAGAATATGCTAACATCTATTGTGATAGCCTTAGTGCTATATGCTTGGCCAAGGATCAAGTTCATCATGATAGAACCAAGCATATAGATGTTAGATATCACTTCATTTGGTCAGAAAGAAGAATCAAAGTTCATAAGATCAGCACTCTACACAATCCTGCTGATATGTTTACAAAGCCAGTTCCAAAGAGCAAGTTTGATCACTGCTTAAGCTTGCTCAATGTTGATTGTTAGGGTTAAGATCATGTGTGTTTGGAGAGTGCAGTTTGTGTTTTATATGGATGTTAGTTCAAGGTGGTGAATTGTTGGGCTGTGACCAAAATCCATATGAAAGTTTATTCTGTTATTTTTGTTTTGTCCTCTGCCTATATAAGGCAAGGATGCCATGTATAAGAAAAAGGGGCTTCCACTTGTGTATTGCATCAGTAATAAAAAACTTTATGTTTTCTCTCCCCTGGATGTAGCCTTAAGGAAAGGTGAACCACATAAATCTGTGTGTTCTTTCTCATCTCTCTCTCCCTTTCATTTTGTTGCAACATCTGTGTACATGACATTTCAGTTCTGTTGCATCTCCTGTTGCTGTTCTTGTTTGTTCTTCATCACTTCCATAACATAATGTTTTTGTTTTAAATCTTTACATGTTTACTTAATCTGTTTTCATATCGTTTATTTATTTATTTTCTCATATTTTGTCTGTTCTATTCCATCATTGTTCCTACTTCTCATTTGTCCGTTTCATCCCTTTCCGCTGATCTCTGGTATATATATATATATATATATATATATATATGGGTTTTGCTACCTATACATATTTGATTTTTAGTATGAGTGTTAACAAATTAAAACTAAATAGTCTTAAAATACATCAATGGTATAAATTGTTAATGCACTCATGTCTTGCTAATCTACATTCTAAGATGGTTTTTGGTCAAACCATCTTAGAATTGTCAATTTTTTTAATTTTTTTTAAAATACATTGTAAGAAGGTTCTTTAAAAAATCATCTTAGATTGTAGGCATTTTAAGATGGTTTTTTTGGAAAACCGTCTTAGATTTCTCAATTTTTTAATTTTTTTAAAATCATTCTAAGATGGTTCTTTGAAAAACCATCTTAGATTGTAGACATTCTAAGATGGTTTTTTGGAAAATCGTCTTAGAATTTTCAATTTTTTTAAAATACGTACTAAGAGGATTTTTGGTGAAAACCTTCTTAGAATGTCACTTTTCTAAGACGCTTTTTAGGAACCATAATGAAAAGTCTTCACTTTTCACGATGTTGCCTTCAAAGAAGGTTCAAAACCGTCTTTGGATGCTTTGAAAAACTGTCGTGGAACAATGTTTTCCCAGTAGTGTTTTGACAAGTCACATTCAAATTCCATTTGATGGTCTACTTGAACTGGCCATATGACTAGTTCATAATTCAACCGAGTCGATAGTCAAGTTTTGACTAGTCACATGCATATTCTATTTGATGGACTACTCGAATCAGCCATATGACTGGTTTGTGATTCAACCAAGTTGACCCTCTTGTCTGGTCTAAGTCCAATAAAACCCTGCCTACATGACCATCTATTTTCTCAAAAGTATTAAAGACAATTATATTAGTTATTTATCATTAGTGAGCTTCATTTTATGTAGTCAAATTAAGTGAGTTCGTTAGACTACTAAATAAAGTGATATGATCTTAAATAAGTAGTCGTTAGTATTGGCCAATTAGGAGATTATGGAAACCCTACTATTAGATTAATAGACACTATAAGATGGATATGATCTCTTATATACTAAACCGTTGCACATAATTTATCTTCTTTCTATTTGAAGAGTATAGAGGTCACATTGAGGAATAAAGAGATTCCGATTGAAGAAAAACTATAATTTCATTAATTTTGTTCGTGATTGAATGTCGTAAAGATCTTGCCACAATTGGCGAAGAACGTTTTGATCAAAAATCAACTACATATCTAAATATTTATTCACTAATCATTAATAATCAAACATATTATAGATTCTAAAACGTTTGATGAATTATTTTAGGATATGTAAATTTAGCTTCTGCATAAAAAAAAGAACATATAAAAACAAGAATTAAAGATTAAAATTTATACATATACAACAGTACATATATACATAAATGATAAGATTGAAAAATACTTAGTGGGCATGTAATAACCACTTAAAAAAATCGTGTGCATTTATCATGTAATCTTAACTAATCTAATATGATCAATTTTTAGTTTTCATTTCTTAAAATAATAAAAGTTCTCATTTGATACATTCCTTACACACATGGAGGAAATGAGAGGGCACATTAGTTTCCAGATGAGAGGACACTGTGCTTTGTGATCGACATATTCAATATAAATGAACATCTCTCAAAAAGAGACTAAATTCACCACTTTTTTCTATTTTTGCTATCCTTTAAGGAATGTTTATCTATCTACACACATTTTCACTTCTTTTTTTTGTACTAACCTTTAGCTAAAAGGGGTAAAGCGGGGAATATGTGGATCAACCTATATCCATTTTGCCTTAGACTCTGCCAAACTATTGTTTTTATCCCCTTATTATGGTCACATTTGAGCATTTCTAATCCTTTTGCTGTGAGATGAACGAAGTGAACCTTTATCTTAAATTAGTTGGTGACCCGTGCGTGTATGCACGGTCAGTTGATTTTTTATTTTTTATTACATAATAGGAATAAAATGAAATATAGTGTGAAACAACAAAGAAACTTACTATTTATAATAATATTGTGCTTGAAACTATAAAATATTAACGGTAAATGCTAATTTTTATAATCCCTTTTTCATATGTTGACGGTAAACTTACTATTTGGTTTCTTATATGCTTGAAACTACATAAAAGAGGTTAGACATTCATCAGAAGCAAAAGAAAATAATGATTTGGCCCAAAGAAACCAAACACATAAGAGAAAGAAATACATGATAAAAATTACAGGAAATAAAAGAAAAAAAGTTACCTTTCTTGTTAGAAAACAAACTAAGAAACTATAGAAGAATAGAGCCTACATAATAATAATAATAATAATAATAATAATAATAATAATAATAAGAGATAGGAAATAATTGTTTCTTAGTTTGTTTTCTAATCAGGGAAAAAAAGGATTAGGGAAGAAAACTTGCGAATTATTTTTGTTTAATTTTTTTTCCTTAGTATTATTATTATTATTATTATTATTATTATTATTATTATTATTATGTAGGCTCTGTTCTTCTATAGTTTCTTAGTTTGATTTCTAATCGGGGAAAAAAATAAAAAGGATTAGGGAAGAAAACTCGAGAATTATTTTTGTTTTGCTTGTATATGTATGATAAAAAAAATAAAACATTAAAAATGATATATAATAAGTTGACAAATTAATAAAATAAAAAATAAACACACCTGTTAAAGTTAAGTCAATTACACATAATAATAATAATAATATGACTAATAACATGAATCTATTTTTCAAATGTCATATGAGTCTAATTATTATTACAAAACTTGATTTAGAAGACATACTTGAATCAGGGATGAAAGTTATTATTCTATTATGTGCATTCACTCAGAGATATCAAAATAAACATTTTCAACAAAATATATAATGAAAACTTAAAAGTATACATCAACTTACTCCTCCATGGACCAAAGCAATGGCCATGATTGTTGCCGCTTCCGTGACCCGTGACAGTGGCGGATCCAAGACCCTAAGTCAGCGGGGGGTAAATTATAAAAAATAAAATTAGTGGGTTCAATTATATAAATATAGATGAAATAAAATACAAAAAATATAAGATTTTATTTACAAATTTGATGATTTTTAAAAAATGAGGGGGTGCAAGTGCACTTTCTAGAGGCAACGTAGGTCCACCACTGACCCATGAAAGAGGATTCCACATAAATCATAAAAACTTCAAAATCTTGCTCTCCTGCAAAATTCATACAAAAACTCAGGAGAGAAACTAAATCTGAAAATAGAAACCAATAATAAACACTATAAATAACAACATGCTTTTCGAGACTCCAATAATTGTGTCCTAAGTTTGACTATTTTTGCCTTGAGCTGCCCGAGATGATACTCTGCACAGTAGACATAATAATAATAATAATAATAATAATAATAATATTAATAATAACAACAACAACAACTATAACAACAATAACACAAATAATATCAGTAAAAGGCAAGAATATTGACCATTGTAGATCAAAGCGCTAAAGATTTTATACCAGCAAAGGAAAAACCATCTTGAGCCTTTAACAAATGGGAATATAAGCTCTTGAAATTACGCTCAGAACCTAACCAAGCAAAAAAAAAGAATCCGAAGAAGCAGAAAAATAAAAAAAAGGATTCGAAGAAGCGCAATGCTTTTCTTTAAACTTGGACGAAGCAACCAAAAAGCTTAACAAAACATAAATCTAGGAGCTTCTACCTATGTATTAAAACAAAAAAATAAAATTAAAACTCATGGAGAGTTTAGTAAGGGAACTCAGAAAAATAGCCCCGTAAAATAAAACTCATGGGGTGCCTCCTCACAAAGGGGGTCGCAGTGACCAGGCTTAGGCGACTGTTTATCAAAAACAAAGGTCTCCACAAAGTCATAAGATTATTTATGGGGGCTTAGATGTAATCTGGAATATGAGAGATGTTTAATGAAAGGAAAATGGACTCCATTTGGATAAAAATAGCTACTTTCTTTAGACGCCTTTTTTTTGCCTAGATTCTCCACAACCTATCTAAGTGGTTAAGCTACTTTCTGTGTTTAATAGTTTTGTTCTTTTGTTGTTTTATTTATTGGTAAATATTCCTCAGCCTACTTTAGCAACATGTAGCAAAAAGTATTTGATTATCTTCTTAAGTGGTTGATCTTATGTCTAACAAAACGTATTTGATTTATCATCCCTTCTGGTATCACTATGGTAGATATGAGTGTATTGGATATTATTAGTGGCCCCTTTTTTTCTCACTTACATTTTATGATCTAATTGGGTGTTAATTCCTAATGTCAAATAGATACATGATCTTGGAAAGAAGATTTGGACATCAAAGGGAGAAGAAAAAGAAGCTGCCAAGAAGGAGTTCATAGAGGCCCTTAAATTGTTGGAGGAACAACAGGGAGATAAGACTTATTTTAGAGGAGACAATATTGGCACTCATTATTTATTTATCAAGCATCATGTTTTTATTTTTTCAAACCCTCCTTCTGTCAATACTCAGTACGAATTTAACAAATTAATCATAATCCTCTTGTAGACTGTGTTTTTTTTTTTGCCTCAAAAAAAGACATATAAATCATTTTTCTTATTTTTTTACAGAAGTAGAAACCAAATCAATTATTCCTGAAAAGAACTAATAAAAGAAATACAGAAAATTAATTAGTTGACAAAAAGAAGGAAAATGCCGTGAGATCATACACCTATATTTCAAAGGGAATGACTAAAAACAAAACTGAAAAAGTTCATCTCATATCCGCAATAAAAATTCTCCGAGATTTATTTTGGCTTGGTAAGAATGAAAAAGCAATTTCATTTTGCATGGAACTCCCTGGGAGGCATTGAATACTGCAAGGCAAAGACATGACAATAGCATTTTGTATCAGTAACCAAACCAAATGCTTGAATTAAGTTACTACTTAATAATTGATTAGTACCATCCCCATATGATGCCATAGTGAGAGGCGGGGAAATAATCTTCCGAGAAATTTTAGTGATATCATTCAAAGTGATTCCATCTACGACTGCAGTTAAGAACTGCTCCAGTGGCTTCCTGAAATGGGTAACCTCACAAATTCTCATATTACAATTTAAGTTAATGATTTAAGTGATACTTCTTGAATTGAAGTAGCAACAGGAGAATTTTAGTGAAAAGGAAAAAAAAAGTTGGGATTGAAGAATGAGAGAAAAAATAGAAAGGACTCTGATTGATTAAATACCTTTCTCCATAAGTCAATACCTGCCTTTCTATATCCTTTAATGCAGTCATCTGCAAAAGCAATGAGTTTTGAAACACATGACGTACTATATGAAATCAAACCAACCCAATTCCCCTTTCTAAATGTGACAAAGTGTGTAGAGAAATCCAGAATAGATCATAATATAGAAGGAAGCAAAGATGCAAGAGAGACATATTATTTTTAATTCAGGTGCAGAGGAAAGAGTAAATGAAAGAAATTCCATATAAACAAAAGTAAAAACTTTCGCACATCCGAGAGAGAGAGATTCTTCTATGGGTCATTTGCAAATACATTGCTATTATTGAGGACAGCAACTGGAGATTAATGGAGCAATGCTTTAGAACAATGAAAAAGTCGAGTAGAAAAAAGACTTGCTAATCATGTTTTAGTGCAGAGAGAGAGAGAGATGAAACAACAATGAAAAAGAAGTGGAGTAGGAGAAAGAGGTTTGGTCTTCGAGAAGTAGTGCAAAGAAAGAGATGAAGTGTATATTAATTTGTGAAAAACTTCCCCCAGAAGCTAAACTTGCCTTCCAATGTTGCTGTAGTCTCCTTGGTAAGTGCAGAAGAAAAATATGCTAAAGTCAAATCAATCATTGTACGACTACATCTTTCATGATCATAATAATAATAATAATAATAATATATAAACAATAGAGCGGCTGTTAGGTCCTTTATGTGCTGACTTCACATATCTATTATGAGTATTCCTTTTCAACAGAAAAGTCTCCAATAGAAATGGTCTCTTTTCAGTTTCTTAATATATATAAACATTACTTCATCCGAATCTAGCTAGAGGCAATATAAACCATCTTACCAATGACAGAAACCACATTAAAATATGTAGACATACATCCATTTCAATATTAATTTTGCAAAGCATTTTAAAATCTTCTTCCCCTTCACCTAATATTCATTCAAACTTCATCAGCCATCACCATCAAATTTAATGCAGCATACATTATACTTGGAGAACATAGAGGAAAGGGAAACTGGGGGCACGCCTCCAATAATCTAGACAGTGAGAGCATGGGACCTAGTATTTACGGTCCCTCCACACATTATTTTTCTATATTTTATCATCTCAACAGAAAATTGCAAATATATTTTATCGGCTCAATAGAAAAATTGCTAAATTCAAATTAATGTATAATCAGAGGAGGGAGAGAGAGGTGAATTTTGGTGGGTGAGACTGCAGGTCACTTGGTCTATTTTCCTCCTCCTAAGAATAAAACCAAACATTACTGTCATACCCTAATTTCGTCCGGGGATTATTACTTGATGATATGCAACCTTTGATTGGCCGCTTTGAGATACTTGGCACCCCTTTGTTGCACAATTTGTGAAGTCCCGAGACGTGCCGGAAATCAAAAGGAAGCAGGCTTACGCGATCCGTGAAATTCCGTAATGTGACGGAAATCGAAAGGAGGTGTTTTTGCGCAATTCATGAGTTTCCGTAACTTCTTCGAAAGCTAAAAAAGAGTAAATACATAATCCGTAAGGATTCGTAGCCTTGCGGAAGGAAAATAAGTATCGTTACGAAATTCGTAAAGTTTCGTAACATTACGGAAAAAGAATTACCAAAAAAAGTAAAGGGGGTGCATTTAGTAAAAAGGGGGGGTACAAATAGCAATCAGGCCCACTTGGGCCTTCCAGTTTCTTCCTCCAGAAGGCGGTTGCTTCTGGAGGAAGCAACCTTGCTCGCCTGGGCGAGCTGGGTGGCAAGCTCCTCCCCTATTTTTCTATAAATAGGGGAAGGAGTGAAGAGGAAAGGGGTTTAGCCTTCTTGGCACTTCGTATTCTCTTAAATTTGCTGAGGAAAATTGTTTCCGTGAAGAAAATCCAAGCCGAGGCGCTTCCGTAACGTTTCCGTAATGTTTCCGTGAGTAATTACGCAAAGGTTTTCAACCGTTCTTCGACATCCATCGTTCGTTCTTCGTTTTCTTCGGTCTTCAACTGGTAAGTACCCTAAACCGAGTTTTTCAATTCATTCTATGTACCTGTGGTGGTCCACATTTTGTTTCATGTATTTTTATTCTCGTTTTCATTTACTTTCCGTACCCCCTTTTGACGTGCTTCAGTCATTTATTTAAGTCATCTCTCGCCTAATAAAAAAATAAAATAAATTTTCACCGATCATTTGATTTGTAATATCCGTTAATTTCTGTTAAAATGAATTCCGACCGTTCGGTCGTGCCGTAACCACGTTGGAAATAAAAAAAGAGGTAAAATAATAATATAATAATAAAAAAATACCTTTTAGTAAAATGAAGCGAAAATCAATGGGATGTTTTCTCTTTGGGATTTCTCATTCTTAATTGAATTGACTAATAACTAAAGCGAAACTAAGGCTAAAATCAATTCGCCAAGTCAAGCTTGTCCACAAAAAAATCACTAAAAAGGGGTTTGGAAGTTTATTACCTCAGTTTTTTCCTTACCAAATAAATGGATCATTCTTAAGGTCCAACACCTTAAAATGATCACCTTTCAAGTAAAAAGAATCGCTTGATTCACCCTTAAGAAAGAACAACGTAGGTCTGCTTTCCTCTTCGAAGGAGGGTACGTAGGAGTAAAAGCCCCGCTTTTGTCGACCTCAAAAATAAAAAAAAATAAAAAGGAAATAAAGTTAAGGTAACACAATTTCACACAATTCTGAAAAATAGGCTTTTGTCCTTTGAGACAAACATGAGAGGTGCTAATACCTTCCTCAAACGTAAATACAACTCTCGAACTTAGAATTTTCATTTTGATCGGTTTCCTTCGGTTTTTCCGACGTTTTCCACAAATAAACGTTGGTGGCGACTCCACGCATCTTTCCTCCTTTGGAAAGTGCACCCGTGAGCCTCGCCTTCGCTCGCCCGCAAAAGGGCATGTTGCGACAGTTGGCGACTCCACTAGGGACCTTTTTGTGAGTTAGGCCTATTCTAAAGGAATTGTGGAATTATGAAACCTTGTGTGTGCATTTATTGAACTGTGTAAAATGTAAATAACTGTTGTCTATTTCGCATTCTTTACACTGCATTCTAAGCACCCACGGGTTTGAGTAAAAAAGGGGCCTTATACCCGGGTTCATGGGAATTTAAGGAGTGGAGGTGAATCTATCATCATGCTAGGTCTCCGACTTGCTTGATAATAGTGAAACCTCGTCTAGAGCTTTCTCTCTTTATAATGTGTTGTCGCTGGTATTCCATACCGCCACAATATTATTATCTTGAGTGATGATACCTCTAGAAAACAGCCGTGTGAGTTAAGAATTGTTGGGGAGTAGTTATTAGAGACCCCTAGATATTGTCCTATAGGTTCCCAAATAGGGGCAAAGAGCAAACACGCTCTGTGCCATTCGTTCTCATGCATTTTTTTTGGTAAATAGCACTAGTTTATAGTTTTGCTAGTGATGTTTGGTTTCTTTAGAGTAATACGTAACTTTTTTTAATACTACGTTGAGGCGCCATCATGCCCAAAACGTAGCATTAAAATTGGATCTCTGCGGTCTCGTATGTGTGAATTACCCCTCTGTTTTGTTTTCTTTCCGTTTCATGCATACACATTGCATCATTCATGTCGGAGTCTTGATCCACCCTTTTTTTTAGGTAAATGATGGGGACAAATCAAAATGGCAAAAGGTTTTATCAAGTCAAGGTTAAGGGTCTAGATGTCACCAGCCTCAAGGAATTGGGACAATTGATGGGACCTCTCCAAAGGCAAGCCTTCCGCAAAGTGTACGGAAAGATCCTAGATTTGACCGCAGCGGAGGTATTTACGGAAGCTGTCGTATCCCTCGCCCAATACTATGATCAGCCGTTGAGGTGCTTCACATTTGGGGATTTCCAAATGGTACCGACTATTGAAGAGTTTGAGGAAATATTAGGATGCCGCCCTCTTGGGGGGAGAAAACCGTATCTTTTCTCCGGGTTTCTTCCCTCCTTGAGTAAGATTGCAGCTGTGGTCGGAGATTCAGCAAAAGAATTGGATCACATGAAGCAAACTCGGAACAGCGTAGTGGGCCTGCCTCGAAAGTACTTGGAAGGCAAGGCAAAGGATATGGCGAGCCAAGAGAAGTGGGGCCCGTTTGCGGATATACTAGCTTTGTTGATTTATGGGGTTGCCCTCTTTCCGAACGTGGACGTTTTGGTGGGCTTAGCCGCAATTGATGCTTTTCTTGCATATCACCATAGCAAGGAGAGTCCAGTGGTGGCTATCTTGGCGGACTTGTTTGATACCTTTGACCGAAGGTGCGAGAAAAATAGCGCACGGGTTGTCTGTTGCTTACCCGCTCTCTGTGTGTGGTTGGTTTCGCACCTATTCCAACAAGACACAAGACACCCGTGTCCGCTTCAAAGTTATCGCTCGTGCGTTGAAAAAGGAAGAGTCGATTGGGACCAACATTTGGCTAGTATAGGAGGCAACACAATCAATTGGTTTCCTCGTTGGAAGGAAGACAAGGAGGGAGTTTTTTTCTCGTGTGGGGACTACCCTAATGTTCCATTGATAGGGACTAGGAGTTGTATTAATTATAATCCCGCACTCGCCATAAGACAGCTAGGGTACCCCAGGAGCGCCAACGGAAGGGAGTCTCTCACCTTTCCTTGTGAGAGATTTAGGCGCGCAAGGTCTCAAGGTTATACAAAGAATCCACAAGGCGTGGAGGAGTCCGTTGAGGAAAGACAAGGAGCTTAGGGGCATCCGTAATGGCGTCATCGGAGGTTATCATGGATGGCTAAGAATTCACACGCGAGGGTTAGACTGGCTCTCCAAATTGAAAGTTATCGATGAGGAGAACTTCGAAGCTCCGGAGGAAGATGAAGAAGTCCAAGCTCTAAAATTAGAGCTAGGGAAGGCAAGACTCGCCAAGGAGAAGTTCAAGTCAGCCGCTACACACATCCGAAAAGAGTGCACCGAGCTACGAGAGGAAAACGCAGCCACTACAAGAGCCCTTGAACAAGAAACCAAAAGGGCCCACAAGGAGGAACATGGCCGAAATAAATTCCAAGGAGCTTTGTGGGGTAGCAACAATGAGCTCAAGCTCCGGAGAGAAGAAAGAGACCAGTCACGGGTGCATGGTATGATCCTGAAGGAAGAGTTAGTTGCTTGCGCCAGATCCAAGAGGATTTTGGCTCAACACTTGGAAGCCACGAAGCAAAGCATGCTAGCTATCATAGGGCAGTACAAGGAAGAGTTAAACCAGTCTGTGACCCATGAACAAAAGCTAGTAGAGGATTTCGCTCAAGTGTACGCCGAAAAGGAAGCAAGAGGGAGGGTGATTGATGCATTGCATCAAGAAGCGACTATGTGGATGGATTGGTTCGCCTTGACCTTGAATGGAAGTCAAGACCTCCCGCGACTACTAGCCAAAGCGAAAGCCATCGCTGAAGTACGTACAGCCCCCGAGGAAGTTCACGGGTTAATCAATTACTGTCAACACATGATAGATTTGATGGCCCACATAATTAGAAACCGTTAGATTCTCTTGTAACACCTTTGTATAATCTTGGCTAGATAAAAGCTTTGTTCTTTTTATAAAACGAGAAATTCTGAACTCATCACGTTATCTGAAAAACCTTGAGGTGGATCCAAGTGCTCCGATCATTCATTTGCATGTTCATGTTATGGTGGCATACTCACCGTTGTCTATTTCTTTAGGAAATTCATCATAACTAAGAAAGCACAAAGGCACCCCTATAATACTCAATCCAGAAAAATGGATAATGAAGAGGGCGTGCAGGAACAGATGAAGGCCGACCTATTGGCCTTAAAAGATCAAATGGCTTCCATCTCGGAGGTCATGCTAAAACTTCAGAAAACTATGGTGGATAAAGCCACGACAACCGCCTCCAATACAGCTAGGGAAGCGGATCCGGTGCTATAGCCCGCCTTAAATCTGGACCGAGATAGAAACACGGCAGTGTTTGGTCGGAGGTATAGTCCGCAAGCTTACCCTTGTGGCTTGCCTCCGAACTTCACTCCCCGTGCCGCTCTGGAAGTTTTGAGCCAAGCCCCTACCTTCAAGGGGCAACTCCCACCTTATGCTGACTATCCCCTGCAAGAAGAGGATGAAGGAGATACCCATCTAGGCCCTTTGCTTCACCTCAAAGATCCATCCCCCCATGAACTACCCCAACCAAACATAGTCCGCCATGTCCCGTCTTCACCCGCACCCGTAAAAGAATCTGTTCCCTTCGCGGAAGATAATGGAAATATTGAGGCGCTTGAAGAGAGGTTAAGAGCAGTCGAGGGCCTCGGCAATTACCCATTCTTGGATTTAGCAGATTTATGTCTCGTGCCCAACATCATCATCCCTCCCAAGTTCAAAGTACCGGACTTTGATAAGTACAAAGGGACAACATGTCCAAAAGGGCATCTTTGGATGTATTTCCGAAAGATGGGGGCGTATTCTGTGGACAAAAAGCTGTTGGTCCATTTCTTTCAAGACAGTTTGGCTGGAGCGGCTGTAGCATGGTATACCAATCTGGAAGCTTCCCAGATCCGATCATGGAAGGACTTGGCAACTGCCTTCATTAGGCAGTACCAGTACAATACGGATATGACTCCCGATCGGAACTAGCTGCAGAGTATGACTAAGCGTGAGCATGAGTCCATCAAAGAATATGCCCAAAGATGGAGAGATCTCGCAGCCCAAGTCATCCTGCCCATGATGGAGAGGGAGATGATCACAATTATGGTAGATACGTTGCCCACGTTCTACTATGAAAAGTTGATAGGCTACATGCCAGCTAACTTTGCGGATCTCGTCTTCGCCGGAGAAAGAATTGAATCTGGACTAAGAAAAGGCAAGTTCGAATATGGCTCCAATGCGGCTCCCAACAACAACAGAAGAGCCCCAGTGGTGGGCGCGAGGAAAAAGGAAGGAGATGCCCACGCGGTCACCACCGCCCCGACGTGGATGAAAGCACCCCAAAATATCCAAAGCTCATACCAGCCCAATCCCTCAAATTTTTCAATCCGAGCCAGGAGTTCCCTCCCGACTCAAGTAAAAGGACCGCCCGCGGCAGAGAGAACGCCGACCCAAGCACAGCTCCAGCCACACCCCAGCCAGTCAACAATACAGCCCCCGGCACGAGCTATGATAATGCACAGCGCCCACTCCCGAAAGATAACTTCTCTCCTATTCCCATGGCATACTCCGAGTTATGGCCTTCATTATTGGAGAATCATTTGGTGGGAGGGTCTTCCAGCCACCCTATCCCAGGTGGTATGACCCGGGTGCCAAATGTGAGTACCATAGTGGAGCTCCCGGACACAACATTGACTCCTGCCTCCCGTTCAGGTATAAGGTGCAGCACCTAATCAGTGTCGGCTGGCTATCGTTTCAAGAGGAAGGCCCAAATGTTAAAACCAACCCGCTAGCTAGTCATGGAAGGGCTAGCGTAAACGCCATCGAAGAGGATGGGCCATCGCGGGCAAGGAGATTAGGAGAGGTGGCTACTTCCAGACGCTTCATCTACCAATCGCTGCAAGAGGCGTGTATGGTCTCCCGTGGCGGAGGCGAAAGAGACGAATGTTTGTTTCACCCTGGGGAGTCGCACGACATGGAAACCTGTCCCACGGTAGAAGAATTGCTTCAGCGGCTCATGGACTGGGGGCAGCTTGAAGTGTCCAAAAGAGGGAGGGAGGAACCCCAGATTTGCATGCAGTCGGAAGAAAAGAAGGTTCCTCTAACCCCCAAGGCCCTAGTAATATGTTTTACTAGGAAAGGGATCGGCTGCACACCCATATACCCCCGGACAGCGCCCAAGCTGACGCCATTTGCATATCAAAGCAATAAAGTCATTCCGTGGAAGTATACCCCTCCCGCGTCCGGCGAAAGAGTTGCAACCGAAGTTGACTCCCTGTCAGCTAAGGTGACCAACATCACCGGCCTCAGTGGCATGACCCGCAGTGGCCGGGTATTCACTTCCCCTTGCTCGGTGGAGTTGCCCTCCAAGGGAAAAGCGCCCATGGTCTAAGAGCCCACAGATATAGCTACCCCCTCGAAAGAAGTGGATCCTCCAGTAGTAAGAGGGACTGAAAGGAAAGAGGGTCTCCAAGGAAAGATAGTGACTTTGGAAGAAGCCCATGAGTTCCTCCGCCTCATCCAACAAAGCGAGTTTAAGGTAGTCGAGCAACTGAATAAAATTCCAGCAAGGATCTCTTTGCTTGAACTGCTCATAAACTCCGAGCCTCATCGTGCGCTGTTGATAAAGGTCCTTAACGATGCCCATGTAGCACATGATATCTCAGTGGAGGGTTTCGAAGGCATCGTTAATCATATAACCACCAACAATTATATCGCGTTTGTGGAAGAAGAGATTCCCGTTGAGGGGAGAGGACACAAAAAGGCTCTACATGTGTCGGTGAGATGTATGGACCATGTTGTCGCAAAGGTACTTATCGACAATGGATCAAGTTTGAATGTGATGCCGAAGACCACTTTGGAAAAGCTTCCTTTTAGTGCGTCACGTTTAAAACCGAGCTCGATGGTGGTACGAGCCTTTGATGGTACTCGGCGGGAAGTGATGGGGGAAATCGACATTCCCATTCAGATAGGCCCCCACACTTGCAATGTGGTGTTTCAAGTAATGGACATAAATCCCGCCTATAGCTGCCTCTTGGGAAGACCTTGGATTCATGCGCTGGGAGTGGTCCCTTCAACGCTTCACCAGAAATTAAAGTTTGCAGTGGGTGGACTTTTAGTGATGGTGTCGGGTGAAGAGGATATGTTGGTAAGCTGCCCCTCCTCTGCCCCATACGTAGAAGCGGCGAAAGAATCATTGGAAACGGCTTTCCAATCCTTCGAGGTGGTGAGCTGCGCCTCTGTGGAACCAAGTCCGTTGCTACCTTCTCTCTCCAACGCGGCCATAATGGTGGCACGTGTTATGCTCAGGAACGGATTTGAGCCCGGAATGGGTCTAGGCAAGGACGGCCTCAGAAATGCCGACGTAGTCGATGTTAAGGGAAATCCGTACAAGTATGGATTGGGGTACGAACCCGGGATGCCGGGGAGGAGGAACGTGCCATCAAGATTTCGGGCAGACAGAGTATGGCCTGGCCATCTTAGCCAATCTTTCACCAGTGTCGGAATGGTGTCCGAGGAAGAAGTGGCCGCAGTAGGAGAGGAGTTGCCTCAAGACCCACCAAATTTCGTGCAACCATGCCACCCCGATTCCCAAGTGGGGAACTGGCGCGTGATAAGCCAGTCAGAAGTCTATACCGCTGATTCAATGTAATTAGAGCCTATAGATTTCCTTTCTCTTTTGTTTTGTGAAACCTACCTTATTAAATAAACAAAGAGATCTTGTTTCATCTGTTCTTGCAGTTCCACCTGTTCTCATATCATTTTGCATGTTTTTGTTTATTTTGTCTTGTTTGGTATAGATATGAGGGTCAATTCTTTGAGGATCCTAACAACGAGGGTTTGACGATCGATTTCGACCGAGATGTAAGCCAAATGATGAACGAAGAAGAGGAAGAGGACGTCCTTTCACCAGAGTTGGAGAGGTTGATCGCTCAGGAAGAACGTGAAATGAAGCCTCACCAAGAAGGAACCAAACTGGTGAACTTAGGGACCGGAGAGGAAAAGAAAGAGGTAAAAGTGGGAACCAGTATGACCGCACCTATCCGCCAAGGCTTGATAGCCCTTCTTGGAGAATATCAAGACGTCTTTGCGTGGTCATACTAAGACATGCCCGGTCTGGACTCCAACATTGTGCAGCATAAGTTACCATTGAATCCTAGGTCTTCCCCGGTTAAACAAAAGCTACGAAGGACGAGACCCGATATGTCTTTGAAGATCAAAGAAGAAGTAAGAAAGCAATTCGATGTGGGTTTCTTAGCTGTGGCGCGATACCCGGAGTGGGTGGCCAACATTGTCCCGGTCCCGAAAAAGGACGGCAAGGTTCAAATGTGTGTAGATTATCGGGACTTAAATCGAGCCAATCCTTAAGACAATTTTCCTCTGCCACACATTAATGTATTGGTAGATAATACAGCTAAGTTCGCCCTTTTCTCATTTATGGATGGTTTCTCGGGGTATAATCAAATAAAAATGGCACTCGAAGATGTAGAGAAGACCACTTTCGTCACCCTATGGGGGACGTTCTGCTATAAAGTGATGGCCTTCAGGCTCAAAAATGCTAGGGCAACCTATCAGCGGGCCATGGTGGCATTGTTCCATGACATGATGCATAAGGAAATAGAGGTCTACGTAGATGACATGATTGCCAAATCTCGGACTGAGGACGAACACTTCGTCAATCTACGTAAGCTGTTCGGAAGGTTGCGGAAATACCAACTGAAGCTAAACCCAACCAAGTGTACCTTTGGGGTAAAGTCGGGGAAGTTGCTGGGTTTTATCGTAAGTCAGAAAGGGATAGAGATAGATCCCGAGAAAGTGAAGGCCATCCTTGAAATGCCGGAACCACGCACGGAGAAGCAGGTTCGGGGGTTCTTGGGCAGGTTGAATTATATCGCGAGATTTATCTTGCAACTCACCCCTGCCTGTGAGCCCATTTTCAAGCTATTACGTAAGAACCAGGCGGTTCTGTGGAACAGTGACTGCCAAGAGGCCTTCGAGAAGATCAAACAAAGTCTCGCAAATCCCCCAGTGCTCATGCCACCTATAACAGGAAGACCTTTTTTCCTGTACATGACCGTGTTGGACGAGTCTATGGTGTGCGTGTTGGGTCAGCACGATGATTCTGGGAAAAAGGAGCAAGTCATCTACTATCTAAGCAAAAAGTTTACCGCATGTGAGATGAATTACTCGATGCTGGAAAGGACGTGTTGTGCTCTGGTATGGGCATCACATCGGCTTAGGCAGTACATGCTCAGCCATACCACATGGCTTATTTCCAAAATGGATCTCGTGAAATACATCTTTGAGAAACCGGCCCTCACGGGACGAATCGCTAGGTGGTAGGTACTATTATCTGAATTCGATATCGTTTACGTCACCCAAAAGGCGGTAAAGGGAAGCACCTTGGCAGATTATTTGGCCCAGCAACCCCTCCAGGATTATCGGCCGATGCACCCTGAGTTCCCAGATGAAGATATCATGGCCCTATTCGAAGAGAAGCGGACGCACGAGGACATAGATAAATGGATTGCTTGCTTCGATGGGGCATCTAATGCTTTGGGCCATGGAGTAGGGGCAGTCCTTGTATCCCCGGATGATCAGTGTATTCCTTTCACGGCTAGGCTAGGTTTTGATTGTACCAACAATATGGCCGAGTACGAAGCATGCGCCCTCGGGGTTCAGGCGGCCATTGATTTTGATGTAAAACTACTCAAAGTGTATGGAGACTCAGCTTTGGTGATACGCCAGTTGAAAGGAGAATGGGAAACTAGGGATCCGAAGTTGATACCCTATCAAACTCACATCTTAAGGTTAGCCAAGTACTTTGACGACATTTCTTTCCACCACATACCTCGGGAAGAGAATCAAATGGCTGATGCATTAGCCACCCTGGCATCCATGTTTCAACTTGCCCCATACGGGGATCTGCCGTACATCGAATTCAGATCTCAGGGCAAGCCAACATATTGTTATGCAATAGAGGAAGAGCGGGATGGGAAACCGTGGTATTTCGACATCAAACAATATGTCGAGAACAAAGAATACCCACCAGGGATTTCTGACAATGACAAAAGGACGTTGAGGAGATTGGCTACTGGTTTCTTTGTAAGTGGTACCATCCTGTACAAACGGAACTACGACATGACCCTCCTACGATGCATAGATGCCAAAGAGGCGAACTTCATGATTGAGGAGATCCACGAGGGTTCATTTGGGACACATGCCAATGGGCATGCCATGGCCAGGAAGATCCTTAGGGCCGGTTATTACTGGCTCACCATGGAGAGCGATTGATGCGCCCATGTAAAGAAGTGTCATAAATGTCAGGCATATGCGGACAATGTCAATGTTCCGCCACATCCTCTGAATGTTATGTCCGCCCCTTGGCCTTTTTCAATGTGGGGGATAGACGTTATTGGGGCCATCGAACCCAAGGCTTCGAATGGTCACCACTTCATTCTTGTGGCGATAGATTACTTCACCAAATGGGTCGAAGCGGCTTCTTATACTAATGTCACGAGAAGTGTGGTAGTCAGATTCATCAAGAGGGAGCTAATTTGTCGATACGGACTCCCTAGGAAGATCATCACTGACAATGGCACCAATCTGAACAACAAGATGATGCAGGAAATGTGCGAGGATTTCAAGATCCAGCATCATAACTCCACCCCTTATCGGCCAAAGATGAATGGGGCTGTAGAGGCTGCAAATAAAAATATTAAGAAGATTGTCCAGAAGATGACCGTGTCATACAAAGATTGGCATGTGATGTTGCCTTTCGCCCTACATGGATATAGAACTTCAGTACGAACTTCTACTGGGGCAATGTCGTATTCCTTGGTTTATGGGATGGAAGCAGTACTCCCATTTGAGGTAGAGGTTCCTTCTCAGAGGATAATAGCAGAGTCAGGCCTAGAAGAGTCAGAATGGGCTCAAGCACGCTACGACCAACTCAACCTTATTGAAGGTAAGCGTTTGATGGCCATGAGCCATGGGCGCCTATATCAACGAAGGATAAAGAACGCGTTTAACAAGAAGGTACGCCCGCGCAAGTTCAACGAGGGGGACCTTGTGCTAAAGAAAATGTCCCATGCCGTTAAGGATAATCGAGGCAAGTGGGCCCCGAATTATGAAGGACCTTTCGTGGTGAAAAGAGCTTTCTCTGGGGGTGCTCTGATACTCACCAACATGGATGCCGAGGAGCTGCCCTTGCCCGTGAACTCCGATGTCGTTAAATGATATTACGCTTAAAGTCTGGAACAATCGAGAGGACCATTGCATGTTTTTATTTCTGAGTTTTTTCTCATTCTTCTTGGTTTCCTCTAGGGATTTCCATTCACTGTATTTGTCTCGTTTCTTTAAAAAGAAAAGATGGGTGAGGTTTCAGTCCTCCCTTTGGTTTCAAAACCTTGTGTTTAGTTTGTAATAACCTGAGCCCTCTTCGCTCGGTTCATGGGGTGCCCCAAACGCTTAAATTTACAACATAACCTAATCATCCTTCACTAAGGAAATCATCGCATTAGAAACATTCATACATGCACATGCACATGCATATCTTGTGGTAGCAGGGAGCAAAATCGTCTTAGGCCATGGTCAGAAGTCAAGACAAGTCAATGTCAGAAATCAACCAAGGTAAGACGATGACCGGTCACGATTGGCCGCGTATTGTTTGTCTCCTACTTGTAGGTACTTAGGGATGGAGGCAAATGGAGGATAGGGTCACGGCCGACCGTCGTCTCTTCCCGGCACTAGACAAGCAGAGAACGTCGCTGCAAGACAGCCCAGTATCCTTTGAATTCACAGTATTTTATTACTATTGTTTGTTTTAAATAAGTAATCGACGCCTAACTCTAACTTAAGTAGGTTCAAGTAGGCAAACGCTAAACCATAAGGGGGGGGGCATGATTAATGTTTCCCCTTAAAAAAAAAATGTGCAGGTTAGCTCGCCTAGGCGAGCAACCCCTGCATTCAAAATATAAAAACGAGGGAGAGGAACGTCTTTGTACCCAAAAACTCCCCCCCCCCCTTATTCAAAAGAGAGAACTCACGGAGGCTTGCGTTTTTTGCTCCCCCAAGTCACTTTTGGTTTCATTTTGCTTTCTTTTTGGTATTTCTACTCACTCCAACAAGTAAGTATTCAATCCTTGAGTTTTTTAGCTTCCCATTGGTGCATTTTCTTCATCTTTTGGTGCTCTAAATTGTGAGAACGTGCTTATATTTGTGGGGCAGTTTTGGGTTGTTTTTATGCTTGATTTGTTGAGTTGAGGATTTGTGTGAGAAGGCCTTAGGCCTATGTTGTATTCTGAAGCAATGGGGCATGCCACATTCTCTTGCAATTTATGTCCAAACGTGCGCCCACCAAGTGCTCGGTGAAATGCCCCAATGGGGTGTGAATGTGATTTTGTAAAAATGGGATTGTGGGACTATTTTATGTATATAGGTACAGCATAGGAGATTCAAAATAGGTGCCCAAATGCAATTCCAAGCTTAGGAACCCAAACTTGTAGCTTCAATGCAAGGAAACATACTTATGGCTAAGAACCTGAATTTTGGTTTTAGAAGTAGAAAAGCATGAAAATTAGGACTTGCTTGTGAGAGTTTTTATTTGAATTTGGGCTGCCCCATGTTTGATACTTTGCATAGAGGTAGCATGGAAAACACCTTGCAAGAGTGTGCATATATGTGTAAATATAAGGGGCATGAAATTCCTAGCAAAGTGTGAGGGATTATCTTCCTAAATGAATATATGATAGCGTGGAATTCCCTTTTGAATGCAAGTGTGTGCAGGATATAATTAGCTTTCCAGTGTGCATATGAATAAATGTGAGTGAAACAATAAATTTGTATGATATATATTGCAAATATGTGTAGGTAGTTTGTAAATAGCAAATATTTAGGATATAATTAGGTGTAAAGTTTGACGCAACGCCTTGAGCATGAGAATGTGTGTTTTTTTTCAAGATGCATATAGATGTATGGCAATTAGAATGTGTTAGATGTCCTTGTATGTTGACATAAATAGTAGGATATTTTTACACGTATGCATGTGCATAAATGTGTTACTTTAAACATGCACATGAGTTCGTTCTAAACCGGAGGGATTAGCATGTCATTTTTGTGGTAAAATAAGCATCATCTTGTAAAACTAACTTCCAAATGTTTGTTCTCGCAGGAAATGGCCCCAAGGAAGCTTGCCTCAAAGAGATCCAGGAATGATAAAGCGGCTGAAGGAACCAGTTCCGCTCCCGAATATGACAGCCACCATTTCAGGAGCGCCGGGCACCAGCAGCGCTTTGAGGCCATCAAGGGATGGTCATTTCTCCGGGAGCGACGCGTCCAGCTCAGGGACGACGAGTATACCGACTTCCAGGAGGAGATAATTCACCGGCGGTGGGCATCACTGGTTACCCCCATGGCCAAGTTTGACCCAGACATAGTCCTCGAGTTTTATGCCAATGCTTGGCCTACAGAGGAGGGTGTGCGAGATATGCAATCCTGGGTGAGGGGTCAGTGGATCCCATTCGATGCGGATGCTCTTAGCCAGTTCTTGGGATATCCTTTAGTGCTGGAGGAGGGCCAGGAGTGCGAGTATGGCCAAAGGAGGAACCGGGCCGATGGGTTTGATGAGAAGGCCATCGCCCAATTGCTGTGTATACCGGGGCAGGATTTTGCTCGGACTGCTGCTGGAAGACGGGTGCGGATCATGCGCACCAACATGACCACCTTGACCCAGATCTGGATGACTTTGCTGCTCAGCAACATCCAGCCCAGCGATCATAATTCCGATCTCCCCCTGCCGAAGTGTCAGCTGGTGTACGCCATCCTAACACGGATGAGCATTCACGTGGCTCAGTTAATCGCTGATGCCATCTATCTATTTGCAGGTATGGCGCCTACCAGGCACCCTCTGGACCCGGATAAGTCCAACAGGGCCCTGGGATTTCCCGCTTTGATCACAGGACTCTGCCAGTCGTTCGGATTCCCCATCGCACCTAGCAAGGTGATTCAGCCGCCCATCACCCGAGTTTTTATTGAGAAGTATTGCACACAGAGACAGGCCCAGGGGGATGCTCCGCAGGCCCTAGACGCGCCGCCACCTCATCAGGCTG